>NC_088297.1:2417990-2679079 GCF_032854445.1 Liolophura sinensis | reverse complement strand
CGGAATGTTGCGCTACGAGTCGCGCTGCACTCGGAGTTCCCGTGTCACGGTCCAGGACCATGTGTTGCGGCAGCTCGCAGCCCAGAGTATCTTGTTGTGCCAGTTTGCGACTGGCGGATTGCTGTGGAAGTTCGCGACTTGCACTGTGCTGTAGCGTCACAAATAACGTCGGCAAATGTTGTTCTGGAGCCTCTAACTGGGGCAAATAAACAATATACATCTATATTCGGTCTGTGGTTCTTTTACACCGGGGCATTGGAGTCACTTAGCTTCATAGAAGCTTGAATACAAATGCCATGACTTCAGAAAAGTCATTTGTCTGAAATCTTATTAAATCCTGGATAGAAAATATACTCTACACTTTGTTTGAAGGGACGTCCTGGCATCCCATCCTCTCCTCTCCCTGTCTCTGTGTGGGCGACTCTGACACATCGGTACACATTACTGAAAAGACAACTGTTTAGTCTATTCATGAAGGCTGTGTATATTTAGAGCATATTCGCATTACGAATGTGACTTCATAAACTAATTAAATTGAAACAGGAATTATATGTATTGGTTTTCAAGTGAAATGTGATATTTCGATAACCAACTTTGACCAACTTATTTTGTATGCATCTGTCATTAATTACCATAAAATAAATTTATGCTAGAAAACGAAGATCGCATTAGAAAATATGTAAGTTTAAAATGACCTTCAAAGTACTTTACAGGTAAAATTGAAAAAAGAGGGAAGCAACGGTCATACTTCTTAAGATTTTCTTTGTAACATAATAAGATAATTTAATGTAAATGCATACAAAAAGAATAAGTATGCGTATAACATTTGTATCAAATATCTAATCGTAGTCCATTTAGTTTTGCGTTTAGAATCAAAAATTACAAAAATAAGACTTCTGCTAATGATAGTCGTATGCTATGAATTGTTTGGCCTACATAATACAGGTCTTTAAGGCTGGAGAATTCTTTTGGACCATCCATATTGTCGTCATGATTGGCCGAGCGGTTAGTGCAGGCTTCCTCTACGACTGCACGTGGGAAGTCCAGTCTGCAACCTGAGGATGGTCGTGGGTGTCCACCGGGCTCTGCGTTTTCCTCCTACCATAACGCTGCCCGCCGCAGTATAAGTGAAATATTCTTGAGTACGGCGTAAAACACCAATCAGTAACGCAATGGCTTCATAACAACAAACAGAGCAGATATTTCATATTTCTTACTTAAATCGAATTCAAGATGCATTTATAATAATTATAATGCTTAAAGAAATATTGTTGTGACTTGTTTAAAGAATACTTATATAAACAGTTAGGACATGTAAACATACTACATGTGTACCTAAAAGAAAGAACGCAAACGCCTGTCTTAAATCCAAGAACCAAAATACACCACGATAACAAAGATAAGAAAAACTACATCATCAAAATACTACAGTGTTGAATACTTTATCTAAAGTACCTTGACTTCTCAAGAAACCCGTCCTTCATTAGATTTTAAGTATACTCTATATGATGTTAATTCTCTGCTGGGATATATAATCAATATTTATATCGTTTAGCGTAAGTGATGAGATATGGACATTTTACAATCGACAAACGCCTTGTGAAGTAAAAAAAAAAACCAAAGATTTAGGGGGTTTAGGTTTGTGTGATGACTAATTCTTCAGCTCATGTTGAATTTTCTTCAAACATCCCAGAATTGTCTCACGAGATAGGTGACTCAAAACTCTAACAAACACAAAAGGTCTACCATTAACTCACTTAAACTCGAGAACAGAATACATTTGTACAAATAAGAAATATAAAAATATAAAAGAAGAAAAAAAAAACCGAATACACAAAACACCGAATATTTAATTAACACTCGGAACGGAACTTTATTTGCGAACAGGAAACGTCTTTTTTCTAAAACCAGAGAAGAGATGATAATAAACGACAAACTTTATTCGATGCCAAACAGGATGCGTCCGAGACGTTGTGTAATATAGTCTAAATATTAACTTCATGTTAGGTGAGGCAGGGTTGAAACTAACACTGATTTACCCTCGGGTGCTTGCCTTAGGAGAGATGCAGTGGCATGAGGTCACCAGACAATGAGGCAGCGCGTGAAGTCAGTTTTAATAAAGTTGATTTTATATTCTGGTGAGCGTTTAATGGCTCGCACACTTATAAGACGATTGTATGAGTGGAGGGGACTGAAGAAATTAAAAACAATATTACCTCTTGTCACAGAGCGGATTTCGGTAACTGTATATCCTATAATTATTACCTACGGGTAAAGAGCTAATGTAATCATTTGTTTATGTTTGCGTGTATATCAGCAAAAATATGCAGATTTGGATGACGGCTTGGACTTGGGACAGTCAACAATCCATTAATTTTTTGCCAATCGTGATCATGAGCAGACGCCAAAGATTTTTGTTGACAAGAATAGACACAAAGCATCCTTGATGGCATGGACAGACACCAAGGATCCCCGATGACATGAGCAGACACCAAGGATCCCCAGTGTCATAAAAAGATGGTAGGCGACCATGTGTAATGCCCGCCTGTGGTAATCTGTGGCCACCTAAATATTTTCCCGACTACTATCAGAATGAAAGTTATGAAGAAAACTCCGAGCTCTGTTGTCGCACCAGCAGTAGTTAATGAAAATGTCTTACCTGTGATACAAATCTGAAGAGGAAGTCATTGCAGATAAGTACCTCGTGAGTATACTCCAGTTTATCTCCTTCCAGGAATGGTTAAGTTTAAAATATAATTAAGACGTACAGCATGCAGTATAAAACCAGAGCAACGACGACAGGGTGATCATTGGAACACGGTCACACCTAACCGTTGAGGTGCGGCCTCTTGTTAATTCATCTCAGTTAAAGTTTCATTTTGTTGATGTAAATATCAAAAAACGTCACCGGGCATAATCGCTTAAGCAGAAATAGGATCAGTAAAAATCAACACGTCAGGAATATCAATACCTGAAAGATTAATTGACATTGTTATGGACGACAAGTAATGTGTGTCTAACGACCAAATGTGAGCTACAGCAAAGGTTGTTTCTTGATACAGGGCTTTGGCGCCAACAACAAAAATCTAGGTGTTACCGAGCATTCCCTAGTGTTGTATAAGTTCTGTGATGGTACGCCTGGCTACCGCTCATTAATCACGTGTCTTAATTAATGAGTGGTAGTTCACTTTGACCGATCAAACGTAAATGAATAAATGTGCCTGTAATTCACATTAAAGCAAATGACCGAGTTCCGCACGCGCATTTCTAAGGGTGTAGGTTTAGTATTGTATTACAGACGCCCATTTGCCAGAGACTGTTTTCACAGCGACTGCATTGGTGATGGGGCTCCTGGGTCATTGCGCCGCACTAGCACGCTAACCACCCAGGCCACGCAGGTCCACAACTCATTAATTAAGATGCATACATATGGAGATTTAGAGAGGTACCATGGAAAGGTGAACACACCCTCTTTGACGTCCGTACAATGTATGTACTCGCCGCGCTGTCCAATAAATCAGGAACTCATGTTAAAGAGCACTCGATAGAGGATACATTGGAATATACACTGTAACGAACTAGTCTGCAATGAATTCCTTTACCGTGAATATAAGTAAGACATTTTCGTTAACTACCGCCGGCGTGGCAATAGAATTCATCGTTTTCTTTATAACTCTCATCTGGGAGTCGTCGGAAACATCTTACTGGTGGCAACAACCTGCAAGAGGCGCCCCTTACATAAAGTCACCTGCAATTTGGTATCGGGTCTTGCCGTCGAGGATCTGCCAACAGTAATACCTCACGCAGTTTTCCTTCCCTAGGCTTTGGTGTTAGAAGACTGGCTTTTCGGGGATTTACCTTGTTCGGTCTACAGAAATCTGATTATCATGTGTGGATTTTGTGAAGTCAATTTGTTTGTAGCGATCAGTGAGGACCGTTATATAACCTGCTGCAGACCTCTTCGGTATCCCGATATCGTTACTCCACGTCGTTTTGCGGTTTCAATCGCTTTTTGCTTGTTATTTGCCTCAGCCCTAACAGTTTTTCTCTCCTTTAAATGTCAGTTATATGGATATGACAGCTACATGAAAAATTGTCTGATTGAAACGTGATACCCAGGGAAGACACTGCAGTGCCTGATTCTAATATTGTCTAATAACTTTGCCGTGTACTGCAACCGTATTCGTATGCCAGTGACAAATACTAAAACAAGTGAGACAAGTTATACAGAACGCCTCACCGAACGGCGTTTCCGGCTCGAGCGAGAGCATGCCAAGAACTCGATCAAGTAAAGCCACAAGAAGAGTGTCTTTGATAACCGGAAATTTTCTTTATATGCGGGTTCCCTTCTCTGATGGTTAACCCCTCTGGTGCCTTCATAGACTGGGAGCAGTCCCTCCTCCTTCGTGATACTATATTAATATATAATATCAATATATTTTCAAACGGATAACGCTGCAAATTTTCTGGGTTGTCTTAACGGTATTTATAATCGTGAATTTTGTACTGAATGCAGACAACTGTTTCCTAGTTTTAAATAGAAAGCAAGCTCGCAAATATTGCCTTCATCAACTTAGTCATTTTTTGACTGGTGTTTTACGCTCTGTTCAAGAACATTTCGCTTATATCACGGCGCCTAACATTATTGTGGGAGGAAACCAGGATCATTTGCAGACCGCTAGCAGATCTTACCACTAATGAGTATATGTTCAGGATTAATTGTCTTTATAAACATGTTTGTCCATAAAGTTACCCTCCTGTGTTATAATTTACACGCGAGAAAGACACAGCATAATTTGATGCCGGGTCCTTTGAGTCTTATTCCAGCTGTCAAGTTAGAACGATACTTATCCATTATCTGGCCCTTTAATCGGAGCTAAAAACGGCTTCAAGTATCGTTTGACTATTACTAATATAGGCGCTTGATATCCAGATGCTCTTCCGCTGCAGAAAATGACTACATATCTCGGAGATGACAGTTAGGCTATGACTTATTAGAGCTTTCTACTGCATGTGGCTTTCATGAAGAAAAAGTCGGATCTGGGGTCAAATTACATGTCAGGCCTGTTTCATTAAATTATGTATCAGTTATGTATTAAGTAACCTCAGTATACGGCTTAATATCCAGGTTTCAGTTGTTCAAAAGTGTATTAGCAGGTAAAACTGGTTTAGGCCGATCGGTTTTGTATTAAAACAAGACTAGTATTAAGATTTATGCTTAACATTAATAGACGTTTGAACAACTGGAGCCAGAGTCGTAAGGTGCTTTTGAGAAATTGTGTTGAAATGGTAAGGAATGCCAAGTTTATGACTGAAATAGATCTCATGAAATATCATTGGTTCGAACCGCTAACAGATCGTGCTTAAGAGGTACCTACGTTTTTGCTACACTTTCAGATTTTTGTCATTCCCAAGCTACTCAGTTTGATATACTTAAAAAAAATTATTCTGTTAAATTTAGCGGAAAGTTTGTTGTCTGAGTGATATCACAGACACAACTAATATAAAATCCGATCGGTTTAACATCAATAAATCAGATTTCTGTACAAAACGCTCATTTCAGAAAGGAGAAGGAATAAATACAAGAATACGAGAACTTCTTAAAAAACGTACTTTTTTATCCGCATTCTGAAATGATTTCAACTCTGCTTCTCTCTCAATCTCACGGAGAAGTTTAACCTCCTGCTGCTTAAGTTGTAGAGCTCTCACGGAGAAGTTTAACCTTCAGCTGCTTAAGTTATAGAGCTCTCACGGAGAAGTTTAATCTCCAGCTGCCTACGTTGTAGAGCTCTCACGGAGAAGTTTAACCTTCAGCTGCTTAAGTTATAGAGCTCTCACGGAGAAGTTTAACCTTCAGCTGCTTAAGTTATAGAGCTCTCACGGAGAAGTTTAACCTTCAGCTGCTTACGTTGTAGAGCTCAAACGGAGAAGTTTAACTTCCTGCTGCTTAAGTTGTAGAGCTCTCACGGAGAAGTTTAACCTCTGGCTGCTTAAGTTTTAGAGCTTTCCAAAGACAGTCAATATTTCCTGAAGAACAAAAAACGTGCTCATATCTTTCACCATTTGATGACACATAGCTTTATTACCAGAAAGTGAAGATAAATCCCTGCTCTGTTAGAAACTCATCTGTTTTTCACCTTAATTGTACTTCAGGAAAAAAAAAGATTTTACTATAACTTTTAATTTCGACTGTTTGTATTAATGCCGTGTATAGTACTTAGAAGTTGGAAATAATTCATGCTTTTTTACACTCTATCTACATTATTATATCATCCCGAATGTCCTTAAAGACTGGAATCAACTACTCTGCAACTAGTGGTATTATAGTTTCATGAATCTGTTTGCTCCTCAAGACAATTACCCATCATGCAATGTCTTCCACTAAAGCTGTTCAGAGAATCCCTTTTTCATGGTTCTTCAATGAACCCTTATAACAATAAGCACACCATTCTGGTGGATTATGCTGCGAAATATAAAATCTTGATTCCATTAGAAATACAAGACACATCTTGTTCATGCCTACTGGTGACATCTGGTCATCTATCTTTTCTTTCTATGTACCCCTGAGTTGGCAGGTGATTGAAGACAAGGCGACGGTCATCTGTCTTGTGTTCCTATATCTTCCAGGGTTGGCCAATGATTGAAAACAAGGTGACGGTCATCTGTCTTGTGCTCCTATATCTCCCAGGGTTGGCCAATGATTGAAAACAAGGTCACTGTCATCTGTCTTGTGTTCCTATATCTCCCAGGGTTGGCCAGTGATTGAAAACAAGGTGACGGTCATCTGTCTTGTGCTCCTATATCTCCCAGGGTTGGCCAGTGATTGAAAATAAGGTGACTGTCATCTGTCTTGTGTTCCTATATCTCCCAGGGTTGGCCAATGATTGAAAACAAGGTGACGGTCATCTGTCTTGTGTTCCTATATCTCCCAGGGTTGGCCAATGATTGAAAACAAGGTGACGGTCATCTGTCTTGTGTTCCTATATCTCCCAGGGTTGGCCAATGATTGAAAACAAGGTGACGGTCATCTGTCTTGTGTTCCTATATCTCCCAGGGTTGGCCAATGATTGAAAACAAGGTGACGGTCATCTGTCTTGTGTTCCTATATCTCCCAGGGTTGGCCAATGATTGAAAACAAGGTGACGGTCATCTGTCTTGTGTTCCTATATCTCCAAGGGTTGGCCGGGTATTGAAGACAAGGTGACTGTCATCTGTCTTTTGTTCTTATAACTCTCTGAGTTTCTATCCATGGATTGAAAACAAGGTGACGGTCATCTGTCTTGTGTTCCTATATCCCCTTTGGTTGGTCGGTGATTGAAAACAAGGTGACGGTCATCTGCCTTGTGTTCTTATATCTCCCTGGGTTGGCCAGGGATTGAAGACAAGGTGACGGTCATCTGTCTTGTGTTCCTATATCTCCCAGGGTTGGCCAATGATGGAAGACAAGGTGACGGTCATCTGTTTTGTGTTCCTTTATCTCCCAGGGTTGGCCATGGATTGAAGACAAGGTGACTTTCATCTATGTTGTGTTCCTATATCTCCCAGGGTCTGCCAGGGATTGAAGACAAGGTGACTGTCATCTGTCTTGTGACCAGGGATTGAAAACAAGGTGACTGTTATCTGTCTTGTGTTCCTATATCTCCCAGTGTTGGTCAGTGATTGAAGACAAGGTGAAGGTCGCACACCCTTGTCGGAGGTTAATTGGTCTGTAGCCAGTTGAAGACCTCGTAAACAAACCAAACAGTTGCTCGTATACCCTTTAATGGTACTAAATGAACAAAATATGAACAGATATTTTTGGTAACCCCCGAAGCTTGCACTTACATATGGCTGACTGTCAAACTCTCCCTTTTTTGGAGGTTGTATGTATTTAATGAAATGAGAATAATACGTTGAAAAATCTTGAGCAAGGCACAGAACACCAAATAAAATTAAGACCATTTTAATCGGACGGATTTCTGCCCATATTTACATCAGCGTACATGTATAAAGGAAGTACTGGTGTTGAAATATACGAAGTCCGTTTCCTAAAGCTATATAACCGTATGCACAGGCACTAACATGCCAGGCGGAAAAGAAAGGACAAGTCCCCGAGCACAACCTACATAAAGGGCACGTTTCACAATTACTCTACATATAAACTCATAAAGAAACATATATGCAGAACTCACGTTCAAAAGTTTGATGCCTGGACTGAATTACTGTTAAAGCTAGTTGATCTTTTTCATCTAAAAATGAAGACAAACATATGCAGCACTTCACACTGTTATTATTTATTTATTTGATTGGTGTTTTATGCCGTAGTCAAGAATATTTCACTTATACGACGGCGGTAAGCATTATGGTGGGTGGAAACGGGGCAGAAACCGGGGGAAGCTTGTTGCTGGCAGACCTTTCCACGTACGGCTGGAGAGGAAGCATGAGCTAGACTTGAACTCACAGCGACTGCATTGGTGAGAGACTCCTGGGTCGTTACGCTGTGCTAGCGCGCTACCCAACTGAGCCATGGAGGCCCCGAGACCTCTATTACACAATACAGTTGTTCTTATAATTTATGAAAACACCGAAAACAAACTGTCACACATGTCTGTTTCATATACATGTGCATGTAATTCCCATTCTGACTATAGCTCTACCTTTCTAAAAAACAACGTTGATGATTTGGGTTTTACCTTACTTGTTATATATCCCAGATAACTCATATAAATGTTTTATAATATTGTTACTATAATGTATCTTGTTTTCTTGCGGGCGCAGAGTGACGCCCGGGATTCCCTGTGTCAATAACGGATAATTTGTCGATGGATCTTGTTATGGTTTCAAAAAAGCAAAATTACGAAGACGTAAACAATGCTCATCCAGTGACTCTGAAAGCAGCGAAGCTTTGATTTACGACCATTGACATCAGAGTATAATTTTGACATCTCATACAGAATATTATAGTGGAATGTATATGGTATACATATACTGAAACGAGAAACAAACGTAGCAAAATTTCAAAAGATCTATATGAAAATTGTGTATTTTGGTGTTTCACATGCTAGTGTTTTCTATATAATAACTTAAAGTTTGGCTTCAGTGAAAAGCTGTCAACATTTTGGACTTACAGGTACACGAAGATGAATTTTTGAAGTTTAAAATCGTTCTGACATTTATGTTTACGCCTGTACGTATAGTTCTTGCTGCATAAATGATTGTGATTTTTAAACATTGCGATCATAAACAAAAAAGAAAAGAAGAAAACAAGTTCAGCGTAAGCACACTTTCTCATTTATGTTAAATGTTATTAACATAAGTTCTTCCAGCAAGCTGGAAGGTCTTCCAGCAAGCTGCGGATGGTCGTGGGTTTCCCCCGGGCTTTGCCCGGTTTCCTCACACCATAATGCTGGCCGCCGTCGTATAAGTGAAATATTCCTGAGTACGGCGTAAAACACCAATCAAATAAATAAATAAATAAATAAATAAATATGTTAATGCTTTACGCTACAAAAACATGTTATCTCGTGGATCTTCTGAATTGAAACCAATAAAATGTACACCATTAAAAGAGTCTATCCTAGCAACAGAGTCACGTGATTCGAAAATGGCTAAGTTCGGATAATGTTCGAGTGGAGGCGTCAGCCACAGTTGTATTACCTTTTTATTGCTCTGAAATTAGGTGATATAAATTTAGAATTACTTCACGATCACGGAAATCCGTTTTTGCCGCTCACAGCTTTGACATCTTGAGGACAGTGCAGGCGACAGAACCGAGTTTCAGGTTAGTGAATGTAACCATTCAGAGCAGTTAATGCGAAAGCTCAGATGGGAACGTGGCCAACCCCTCCTATCGTTCTCGCCCGTGTGCAAATGCGCTAACAGGCTCATTCCAGGATTTCGAGTTTTCTCCACTTTTTCATAAGCTACAGACATGATGTCTGGAGGGAGCTTTTCGATCTCACTGTTCTCGTCGGGCAATCCAGTGCTTGAATTTTCTCAAATCTTTTGGTGTTGGCTTTAGTTGGCGGAGTTATTCCCCCTTTGCATGCGACTACAAACTTGTTATCACAGAGAAAACAGTAAATATCAGAAGATCTACTTTTCAGGCAGTGTACATAGACTTGGTTTTTAATTCTATTTCGTACAAGGTTAATGTATTCGGTCGGGCATTTTATTGTCATTTTGCCACAATGGCTTTCAGTCTTACTAAATGCATTATCCAGTCAGTATTTGGGACATTTTCGTTATTTTATTTATTTACTTTTTTGTTGGTCTTTTACGCCGTATTCAAGAATATTTCACTAACACGACGACGAGCAGCCTTATGGACCCCGGCGGACCCCCACAACCATCCGCAGGTTGCTGACAGATTGTCCCACGTTAGGCTGGAAAGAAAACCAGCATGAGCTGTAACCAGCATACCGTCGGCCGCGTTGGTGACAGGCTCTTGGCTCAATGCGCCGCGCTGGTGCGCTAACGCCCCTCGGCCACGGCCGAAGGCCTCCCATTTTCATTGATGTTTTCATTGAACAAAACATAGAACTGGTCCATATATGCAATTCAGTTTAAAAAGTATATTTCTGAAATGAATACGCAATGTAGAGCAGTGATTTTTCGTGACATAATATGGTGTTGCTCAATAACGATGAGTTATTCCCCGTGTTGCGATTCGTGTCTGTCAGAGTTCCATCTCAGTCTGAATATATACGGCTGTACATGCCAATGTATCGAATACGTGTTTGTCGCGATCAACAGCAATCAGTGGAGAGACGAAAATAGTGCCGCGGTAAACAGATGTGCATTAATCTTCATGGGCTTTTGAATAAAAGAATCAGTATGTATTAACCCCACCTCGATAATATTTCATCCAAAGTGTGCCTGCAAAATGACTGAACAAGTAGTCAGTATAGTTTCCGATGTGAAAATGGAAATATGTATAATTAAACACACAGACAGACGTTTTTAAAACTGTGTAAAACAGTAAATGTCAGTTTTGAATAAAACTGACTGTTAATGAAATCTATCTCTTTATGGGCGTTTATTAGTCCAAAGTTATTTTCTGGGGGAATTTAAGAATCAACAAATAGTAAAATTTCTTGTCCTGTCAGCATTTCCCCTTCATCGTTTACCGCAGCTCTGAAGCAGGCGACATACACCGCCACGCCCTCAAATGTGGTAAATGGTAAACCATTTAAATTTACCTCATTTCGCTCCACGTAAAGGACGGTCACGTTTTATGATCTGACTGATTCATTGGACTACACTTGTACTATTGATCAATAAATATCCTTCTCTGTAACGTAAATGCTAAACGTTCGGTAATTCCAAATTCCCACTTTTTTCTACTGTGTAAGTTACGCCCACATACAATGCATACCACGTCTATTATGGTTTTAAGGTGTTGGCACACTTTGTCTTTTTGTTTTCTTCACAAAATGCTTTTTTTCCTCAAACGGATACTGTACGTGTGAAAAAACGAGAAGTTGATTGCCTTCACAGGTACATGTAAGCTCACTAGTGTGGTTCCCTGACATATTCTGAGTACCTTGAATGTGAAGTGATTAGCGTCATCTGTCGTAAGTGTGAGGAACCACCCAGGTAGGCCTACTTCAACACTATTCCGTTTTTTCGTAATACATTTAGGTTACTTCTCTTAACGAGGAATTGCCTCCCTTGATGTTGTGTATCTGTCTTTTATTTCAATACTAAAGTATAAGGGTCTAAGGGCAATACTGCAGTTTACTTTATCAGGTGCTCAATGTACAGAACCAAATTGCATTCATTGAAAAGTAGTTAACTTTTACAAGAAACTTCGCAGGCGGTTTAATGACAGTTAATCATTGAAGTTGACTAAATTTCATTAAAGCCAACAGCATTGAACTAACACCTACCGTCAAGGGAGGTAAATCCTTGAAAAGGGAAGTCAACTATGTACATTTTTTTTATCTTTCTGTATTCTCGTCCATTCTTGTTTTGAATACCCTAACCTTACGGGAGTGGTGTGTGTTGTGGGGAAGGGGTTGGGGTTGCTGGGTCATTGTGTTACATGGTATTGTGAGTTATTCTTATTGCAATCATATTGTGTTACGTTGTATTTTCCTGTTTTAGAGTTAGTTTTGTTAGTTAAATTTTGGTGTAAAAACTTATTTATTTATTTATTTGATTGGTGAATACTCAAGAATATTTTACTTTTACGACGACAGCCAGCATTATGGTGGGAGGGAACCGGGCAGAGCCACGGGGGAAAATCACACCATCCGCAGGTTGCTGACAGACCTTCCTACTTACGGCCGGAGAGGGAGCCAGCATGAGCTGGACTTGAACTCAGAGCGACTGGTGTAAAAATAAACCCTATACTATCAGTTTAGCATACATGTAATCAGGGTTATGTTGTGAAATGTATACATGTAAGCATGCAAAGTGAAAATGTGTAAAGCCACGCTCCCTACCCATCTAGACCACGTGGCATTGTACAAGGCAGTGTGAAAACGTAAATAGCCCATAAAATGTTGCGCGCGAGATATTTTCAAAATAGCGATATTTCTCTTTAAAGGCATCAAACACATCATGGGGCTGTGATGGTAATAAAGATTCGTGTAACTAGTCAGACAGGTCTGCGCATAGAAATTATGAGGTGTCATGTTGCTATCCGTCATATACTTGTATAATGTATTAAGGTATAATACATAAATAAATAAATCGGCTTTTTCCACGTCTAAAAATAACCGCCGTTGTACAGGCGAAAAAACTATGACGTTAACCAAAATTCACATAAATAAATAAATGAATAAAATATATAGATAAAATCAGTACAAAATCCATCTAGTCAACTACACATATATTCCAAAATACGCTTACTATCTGAAGTCTCGGTGTAGAACTATCCATGCAAAGCCTTCATAAAGACATGTCTCATAGATAATTGTGTCATGCTAAATATACAGCTGGGACGCATGCGCCAGATATGTATGCGTTCGACCCTATAGCACTGGACAGGGAAAAGATTCTCCCGAGTAACACTTTCCATGGGGCTGTGGTGACAGGAAGTGAACGGCGACCACGTGTTGTCCACCATTATCATATGTGCAGATCTGTCACGTGTTCAGTTTGTATCGGGGTCTCGGATAAACTCGTGCGACTCACGTGAACCAAAACACAAATGACTAACAAACTAAATAACGAACCAACTAACTAAATAAATAACTAAGTAAACAAATAAACATTTCACAGTAAAGTCTGTGTGCATGAATGAGAATTTAAGTGTGATAATCTTTTCTGTACATCATAAATGCACGTGACACTCATGCTTTAAATCCATTCACCCATACATAAAAATTTCGTGTGTTTTGCAAGTTTTGGCATTTTGAGATCGTACACTTTATTAAGCCTTTACACATTTTTCACCTTCTTCTTTGATTAAATAAGCCACACAGGAATATTTTTTTTCCTATTTTCTCACTAATTTTAAAAAAAATCTCATGAAGTTAAGACAAACGACAAAAAGAAAGGATTAGATTGAACATGTGCTTTTTCTACATTATACATTCTACATTACTGCGGTGTTTCTACAATGTTCCTGATTCTGCACACGTATAGGTAAACTGGTTTGTTGCGCCACATAGAGCCACGCGTAGATAACAGTACAGAGGCTTTCACAGTCGGCTCTGCCAAAGTCTTCACTCTCCAAAAAAAGTATGTTTAATTTAACAGAAAGTGTTTTATTTTGGTCGTGGTAGAATGTATTCTGTTATTCCAGCGGATTGTCCTATTAAATATAGCACACATATTCTATTAATTCACCATAATGATTGTATTAGATTTTTATTAGATGACACATTGTTATGTTATATTAACAGAATACATTCTAGAACCACTCAGACAACAAACTTTCTCTTAAAATTAACAGATTATTTTATTGAGTGCTGCTGTATTCTGTAAATTTGCATTTTGACAGGTTTTTATACTTTATGTATAAAAAAAAACTGTGTTATTTTTATGAGCAATATTCACATCATTTCTGCATTATAGACGTAACTGGTTTACCTTTGATGTAAGGGAAATCTAGTATAGGCTATACACTCATAGGGTGTCCATATACAACAAGAGATACATGCATTAGGTGTCGTATAATACCGAATTTTAAGCGGACGATTAATTTAAACATGTGCTTTTCTCTGCCAGTGCTGAAACGTTCAAACAGAAAAGTGTTTTTTTTTTCCTTGTGTTTTACGCCGTACTCAAGAATATTTCACTTATACGACGGCGGCCAGCATTATGGTGGGTGGAAATCGGGCACAGCCCGGGGGAAACCCACGACCATCCGTAGGTTGCCGACAGACCTTCTCACATAGGGCCGGAGAGGAAGCCGGCATGAGCTGGACTTGAACTCACCGCGACCGCATTGGTGAGAGACTCCTGGGTCATTACGCTGCGCTAGCGCGCTAACCAACTGAGCCACGGAGGCCCCAACAGAAAAGTGTCATTCATACATGTATTACTGCTGAATATCAGGGTATTAAAAAGTTACGTACAACTCGGGGACACTTCCTCCAGTAGCTAAACATCACCCTTGAAGCGTGACATGAAGCTATGGCGCGTTGCGCTTGAGGGGAGAAAAAACGGAAATATTAGGAAAAAAAAAAGGAAAAAACAAAACAACTTGACAAACTATGCGAATTTGCTTCCTAAGATAATTACAAGTTGTGGTAGGGCAGGTGCCCTGGGTCGCTGAATTTGGGTGACAATGGGAACCAATAGGCACCGTGCCCTGGTAACAACCGATCTGTCGGAAGGTCTTTTCACACGCGACACCTGCACTAGTCGGTGTAATCTGCGTTTTTGATTGCAGGTAAAAAAGAATTTCTTTTAATGTGACAAAAGTGGAAAACCTACGGCAGAGAGGTCAGTGTGTGTGTGGGTTGCGGTTGGGGGTGGGGTGGGGTAGGTATATCTTACAGCTTTGATATGAGAGGTGGTATATGAATCAAAGAAGGTCACGCATCTATGCACACCTTCCGTGGGTTTAAGGAGTGAGAGAGAAATCGACCTCTTTCTCACAAAGACTTATTTTGATGCACGGTGATGCCACCATTTTGTTCTGTACAGTCCACAACAATTTAGTCTTTTCTAGACATGCTCAGTGTTTTGCCTGCAACAAACTTGATATCTTTCGCATTCTTGAAAAATTCTTGAGAACGACATTCTAATAAATAAATAAAATAAATGTTATCCTTAACACCTTATTCTTAAGTAGCGTCAGCCAGTGAGTCACCCGATCAGTACTTGACTATTGAGTTCACAAGTTCGATCCCAGCTACCGCTGATTTGCCTCCTCTTTGTTTATTTGTAATTAATTCGGCAACGTGTGGAATTAGTACTGTTATCACTTGATTTTTTTTTTTTTTTGATTGGTGTTTTACGCCGTACTCAAGAATATTTCACTTATACGACGGCGGCCAGCATTATGGTGGGTGGAAACCGGGCAGAGCCCGGGGGAAACCCACGACCATCCGCAGGTTGCTGACAGACCTTCCCACTTACGGCCGTTATCACTTGACAAAGCAGCTGTTCAAATCTTGAAAACAGTAGTGCGCAAGTCACGGACAAATTATGGTACGCTACATAATGCATACTTCATCTGGAAGATATCGTAAATGACTCGCAGCCAGCATCATTATAGGTCCTTTGTTCAGGTTGTATATTTTTATTGTTGTGGTACAAATTTGTAAATGGAGATGTAAAAGTTTTCAACAGATTTAGTATAACGATGATATTTAATGGCAAACCTGTTTGTCACGATCAACAGCAATCGGTGGAAAGACGAAAATAGTGCCTCGGTAAAATCGGGTTTAAAACTATACAGATGTTCATTAATCTTCATAAATGAATACGCAATGTAGAGCAGTGATTTTACATGACATAATAGGGTGTTGCTCAATAACGATGAGTTATTCCCCGTGTTGCGATTACATGTCTGTCAGAGTTCCATCTCAGTCTGAATATATACGGCTGTACATGCCAATGTATCGAATACGTGTTTGTCGCGATCAACAGCAATCGGTGGAGAGACGAAAATAGTGCCGGTGTAAACAGATGTGCATTAATCTTCATGGGCTTTTGAATGAAAGAATCAGCATGTACGAACGCGACCTCGATAATATTTCAGCCAAAGTGTGCCTGCAAAATGTTTGAACGAGTAGTCAGTATAGTTTCCGATGTGAAAATGGAAATATTTATACTTGAACACACAGACAGACGTTTTTAAAACTGTGTAAAACGATCAGTAAATGTCAGTTAAAATGCGAAAACCATTTTCAAATGCACTCTTTTGTAAATGGCTTTGAGCCTAAAATGTATAACATTGCTAAATGTTGCTTATGTATAGTTTCAAGCTGTTTTTCAATGTGCTTTTACAAGTATATGGTATCCTTATACAGAGACATTGACTATTCCGTGGGTTAACACAAAGGCATTGGCTATTCCGTGGGCTAACACAAAGGCATTGGCTATTCCGTGGGCTAACACAAAGGCATTGGCTATTCCGTGGGCTAACACAAAGGCATTAGCTTTTCCGTGGGCTAACACAAAGGCATTGGCTATTCCGTGGGCTAACACAAAGGCATTGGCTATTCCGTGGGCTAACACAAAGGCATTGGCTATTCCGTGGGCTAACACAAAGGCATTGGCTATTCCGTGGGCTAACACAAAGGCATTGGCTATTCCGTGGGTTAACACAAAGGCATTGGCTATTCCGTGGGCTAACACAGAGGCATTGGCTATTCCGTGGGCTAACACAAAGGCATTGGCTATTCCGTGGGCTAACACAAAGGCATTGGTTATTCCGTGGGCTAACACAGAGGCATTAGCTATTCCGTGGGCTAACACAAAGGGATTGGCTATTCCGTGGGCTAACACAAAGGTATGGGCTATTCCGTGGGCTAACACAAAGGCATTGGCTATTCCGTGAGCTAACACAAAGGGATTGGCTATTCCGTGGGCTAACACAGAGGCATTGGCTATTCCGTGGGCTAACATAAAGGCATTGGTTATTCTGTGGGCTAACACAAAGGGATTGGCTATTCCGTGGGCTAACACAAAGGCATTGGCTATTCCGTGGGCTAACACAGAGGCATTGGCTATTCCGTGGGCTAACACAAAGGCATTGGCTATTCCGTGGGCTAACACAAAGGCATTGGCTATTCCGTGGGCTAACACAAAGCCATTGGCTATTCCGTGATAGTGCTGACATTTTTTTTAATAATTTTCATGTAATTACTTTCTGTTACTCTATGCATATAGTCAGACTGCATTATGTTTGAGCTAAGTCATCAGATGATCGATTAATACTAATGTCGTTAATGTGTTAATACGAATAGGTCACAGATGTCATTTGGACCTGTTGACAATTATTTCACACTACACAGTCAGCAAAGAACACAGCAGTTGAGCAAAGAAAACTAATTTAAATGTTTGCAAAAGTCCTTTTCCCATTTTCTTCAGTCTGAAGTTTTTCTTTCACAAGCAAATTTACGCCAAAAAAAAAAAAAACAAAAACAAAAAACTCGTAAATCTGTAACAAAGCGGATGTAATATGGGTATTTACGACCCTCGGGGATTAACCTAAGTGATTATGTCAGGGAGGCTGTGCATAGATGCGTGACCTTGACGTTCTACCTGGCTACGATATCATCGATGAGGCCTGCAGGTTTTCATGATCACTCAGGCATAGCGGGGAGAACTTCGGGAGGCACGGTACGCTATGGCACGGGAAACTGAAAGATATATAAACAAAATTAAGCCAACAATGAATTGTTACTCTGTGTCGTCTGTCTCTGTGGTTGATAATTTTGCTGACCAGGACAAAAATTTCAGAAGGTTTTGTCGTATATTCGTTTGGGTGACAATAAAGTCACCATTTCATAACGTTCTTCCCTCTGCCGTCGGTTGTGATACTGAAAGTTGCTTGATAGCCTAGTAGGCAAGAAAATGACGATAGCTTGTAAAAGACAGACAACAGCGTGCTGTATCGTCGGGTTCACGATCTTGCTGAAACTCCTGACGGTAAGATGTATGCCAATCGCCCCAGAACTGACCCGAAGAACGTTTGACTTCGCCGCCACGTGTCCAAACGGCATCACTCTTACCTTAAACGGCAAACAACTGAACGTCAACAATTTACGTCTCAGCGCCTTCGATGCTGTAAGTACAACATATCTACATTCATGGGAGTTAAATGAGGTAAATGTAAAATCATCGTACTATATCAGTCAGATTAATAATCAAATCTTCATATCTTTGAGTTCGTTCCACTCTGCTGTGATATTATAAAATTGATCGGGGGCTTCCGTGGCTCATTTGGTTAGCGCGAGGGCAGCGTAATGACCCAGTAGCCTCTCACCAACGCGGCCGCAGTGAGTGCAAGTCCAGGTCATGCTGGCTTCCTCTCCGGCCGGACGTGGGAAGGTCTGACAGCAACCTGCGGATGGTCGTGGGTTTCCGATGGTCTCTGCCCGCTTTCCTCCCGTCATAAAGCTGGCCACCGTCGTATAAGTGAAATATTCTTGAGTACGGTATAAACACCAATCAAATAAATAAATAAATAAATAAATGTAAAATGGATCAAAATATACTTCTTCAATATCATGGCCTTTACGTTCGAAATGAACTTTGACCTCTACTTGATCAAAGGATGAATCGGTTGACCAGTTAAGGGATCATTTGAAATTTCAATCAATCAATCAATCAATCAATCCAACAATTAATCAATGTACTGTTAAACACGAGTCAGAAGTAGGTATCCCAACCCGTTTGTTTTGTCACACCAGGTACAACTCGAACCTTCTCTATTCGGACAAACTTTTGAAGACCGTATTGAAGTCTGGTGTAAAGTGGCCAAGATGACACAGGAGTTAGCCGAAAGCGTCGGCAGAACTGTGGTAAGTATTTTAACAATTGGAGATTTGAGGAACGTGTTGATGTACTGATGGAAAAACAGTGAGTACTGTTTGATGCGTCTTGTAACATTGTCAAGGTGACTCGAGTCAGAAAGGGTGACTCGAGTCAGAAAGGGTGACTCGAGTCAGAGTTGCTGTATTGTCAAATGGCAAAATAGTTTCAGATGACATCGGCGTATAGGCAACATCTGCATAAACACATCTGAACACACCCACACCCAAACCTCCACGAATAAACATATAAACATCTACACCTGATACTCCATATATGAAAATTCACATCTGAAATTATTATCTAGTAATTGTCATATGTCATTTACACAATGACAATCTCAATTAAGACAATTAAGACGTATAGCATAGACAGGCAAACTAGAGCAGCGACGACAGTGTGATTAGCTGACAAATGGTCACACGTAACCGGTGATATATGGCCTCGTGCCAGGTTACCTCAGTTAAGGTTTAATTCTAACAGTTCATGCAAATGCTTAAATAGTTGCAAATATTTATTTGCATGAAAACCAAAATAAGCTACAGCCAATGTTTATGCATCCTAACAAAACATTTAAAAAGCCTGCTCTTAAGCATGAGTGCACATTGTTTTTATAATGGTATAGAATTCGCTCCTTTAACAAACAGTCTTGTTGTTCAACAGGACACATTTGACATCAAGGACCTGGAGCTCTTCCAGGGGGACATCTTGCTGACTACTAGCACAGTCGATGCCGCCGTGGACTTTGACCCTACCGGGCGTATCCAGCGAACACTGCAACTCACCGTCGTTAACCCAGGTGCAGCGTCAGTAAACAGCAGCAGAACCAAGAGAAAAGTTATCTCTAACAGAAGGTTCTTCTGGGATGGAGGGGTTGTCAATTGGAAATTTGGAGCCAACTTCCGTAAGTTTCATTCAGCTGCTGGTTAGATTACCTTTTTATTTAGTTGATTGGTCCGGGTTGTTCAAAATTGCTTTAAGGCTTAATACCAGATTTAATTTAAATCAAGTCTTCCATTTAGTTCTTATCCCAAAAATAACAGAATATTAAAAGCGAACTAAAACTGGCACTTCTTCATGTTTAACACCATACTCAACAACTCTTCAGATGTAGCTTCAGACTCAATACTTGGACGTTGGGCAGTTGCATTGGCTGCTGAATTTGGCTAAAATCTTAAATATAAGGAAAACGACTCAATGCCAGAATTAGCTAATACACTTTCAAACAACTTGGCCCCGGTGTTCAAAGACAAAAAAAACGTTATGAATGAAGTAAAGCATCTGTGGAAATACAATTAAAAGCTACATCTGACTAGTTGTTGAGTATGGTGTTAAACATGAAGAAGTAAACTAGACAAATGTATATGAAAAAGACTTTAATTTTCTTGGTGCTCTAAGCACAGGTGTTCAAACGTGTACTAGCAGTTAAGCCCGGTATTAACTCTAGTCTGGACTAAATGCCCGCAGTTTTATATATTTATTTTATTTGACTGGTGCCGTACTCAAGAATATTTCACTTATACGATGGCGGTCAGCATTATGGTCGGAGGAAACCGGGCAGAGACCGGCGGAAACCAATGACCATTCACAGGTTGCTGACAGACCTTCTCACGTACTAATTTTAATTAAGTATAATTCCAAAATTGGTATTAAGATTTAAGCCTGGCATAACTTGGAATTCACATTATGTCTTTTATCAGTATAGGTGTGAGTCATTGATATGAGGCTCCTGGGCCACGAAGTCACAAACAACTGACACGTTCATGTCTTCTTACTTTAGCCCCGGCGGATCACGCCATTGTGAGAGAGGGTATTGCCAGCTGGGAGGAGAAGACTTGTTTACGATTCCCGGAGAACAACAACCCTGGAGCCACGCCACATCTAATTTTCATCAAAGACCGGGGGTAAGTGCTCCTGTCCCGCCATCACGGTGTTAACGATTCCCTTTTACACTGCCGTCGAATATATTGCACCCTTGTCTGAATTGAACACAGCAGGTAGTTCATCCCAGTAACAGGTTTATTTTATCTTGGCCATGCAATAAAATCTCTGGGTAAATATCTATATTTAAAGCAGCCATAAAAATGTTGACATAGGTTAACCGTCAAGATGTAGAACTTTTTTGAAATTTTGAAATTTTTGAAATTTCATGAGAAAAATTCACGCTTGTATTGAAGCCGTATGAAGACATCTCGTCCCACGCATAGCGAACAGAGGACGGGGAAAATTGCGCGCGAATGTCACGTGCAGAAGGTATGGATGTCCTCATCCGGCTTCCATACGTCCGTCCAAAATTCGAGCCATTTACGTTATTTTCACATCAATTGTTCTCTGTTATCAGGTGCTATTCCTATATAGGAAAAAACCCATCCGGGCAGCCTGTCTCTATCGGAAGGGGATGTGAATTCGTGAGTTCTCTTTACTGTCATTTCATCTACATGTATGTATCACCTTAAACATTTAATCAGCTAGATATCTAATTACACTTTCGTTTTGCTATATATAATTATTATTTCATGAATTTATATTAAAATTTAAATCTGGAAAAAAAAAAACCCTGTAAATAACATACCTGCACTAATTTAATTAGTTAGATTACATTTGTCCAGAAAATTACAGTTTAATGTTGAGATGTATGGGCCATATTTTGGAATATTGATGTGAAGTATTCTTTTTCCCAACCTAGATTTGGGTAAAATCGGTTCATGTAATACTGTGTATCACTGAACTTATAGTACAGCTATTCTGATATAATAAAAACATTAACATAACATGTATAAACATTTGTCTACGTTTTGTGGGTTTAGAATGCTAAAAGATTGGTATAAACACTTTTACAGACAACATTTGCGTGATCTCTGTGGTGAAGTTTTCTTCAATTTTTTATTTTTTTTTCTCCTTTTGTATTTGCTTTGTTGATTTTATTTGTTATATACTGGGTTTTTAATGGCGGCGTATGAATGTACTCGCAAACGCGCCTTGGCGAAGTTTTAAAACCATATATGCGGTGTATTTATGAATGGAAGATTTGGTCAAACACGGATCATCATCGTGTAGTATTTCCATAAATACATGCACATTAATTGGTTTAAAACTATCCATGGACCTCAGAGGCCGAGGGGATTAACACGGCGCAATGAACCAGGAGAGTCTCACCAATATTGTCGCTGAGAGTTCAAGTCCAGCTCATGCCGGCCTCCTCTCTATGTGGGGAGGTATTGTAACGAAGGTCTTGCAAAGAAGGTCTTGGAAGGTCCCCCGAGCTCTGTCCGGTTTTCTCCCACCATAATGCTGACCCCCATCGTATAAGTGAAATACTCTTGAGTACGGCGTAAAACACCAATCAAATAAATATTGTCCCTTTGTAATTAGTGTGGAAATTTGTACATTTAGCTGGATGAGGTTTGGGGTCTATTTATTGATTTATTTATTTATTTATTTAACGGGTGTTTTACGCTGTACTCAAGAATATTTCACTTAGCATTATGGCGGGAGGAAACCGGGCAGCTCGGGGGAAACCCGCGATCATCTGGAGGATGTGTCAGACTTTGGCACGTTCGGTTGGAGGGAAAGCCAGCATGAGCTTGACGAACTAGAAGGGATCGCATTGGTGACAGGTAGCGGGGTCATTACGCAGCCCTGGCATGCAAACCACCTTGACCAAGGCGGCCTCTCTGGGTTCTAGGAATGCCTTCTAGTTATTCGTAAGATAGCAAAAAATGATGATGTAATCGTGGTTTCTGTTTCATTTCAGTTGGGAATCGTTGTGCACGAGATCGGCCACGCTGTCGGCTTGAGTCACGAACAGTCACGTCCGGACCGCAGTAATTACGTCAGGATAAACGAGGGCAACGTCTTTGGAGGATTCCTCGGGAATTTTATCTCCAATAGCTGGTTCAACTATCACACTGAGGGCGTGCCTTACGACTACGGATCGGTCATGCACTACGGCGCTAAGGTATGTACACGCGTTCCATTCCGCCTTACGACTACGGATCGGTCATGCACTACGGCGCTAAGGTATGTACACGCGTTCCATTCCGCCTTACGACTACGGATCGGTCATGCACTACGGCGGTAAGGTATGTACACGCGTTCCATTCCGCCTTACGACTACGGATCGGTCATGCACTACGGCGCTAAGGTATGTACACGCGTTCCATTCCGCCTTATGATTAAGGATCGATTATGCACTACGGCGCTAAGGTATGTACATGCGTTCCGTTCCACCTTACCATTACGGACTGATCATGAACTGTGCCGCTAAGGTATGTACACTCGTCCCGATTCGCATGTTTTCGAGGGATAGTCAAATGTAGTTTAATGTTTTGTTTAACTTTATATTAAGTTTATGGCATGTCCTATGATGTAAAAGAACCGGTACAATTAATTCGTTACACAGACAAGACTTTCCTTATATTATCTGTCCTGTTGATGTGCTACCGCAGGAATGTCTCCTTCTTACACATCTATGTGTCTGTTCTGCCTTGCCACAATGTTTACGGCCGACCAGTCTCAAAACACTTGTGTTTACACTATTTTCCTTCCTAAGAGGACCCAAGACAAATGATACTCTCAGTCGGTCATGCTGTATTTTTCTTATGCCTGCTCTGTTTATCTTGCTCGACACAATTTTGTGGTACTTATGCTCATTTTGGCTAATGTATTTGTACTATGTCGTTTCCTTAATTAGGACTTTGCCCAAGACAGAACCAAAGACACGGTCATTTCCCTTGATCCCGCTATGCGAGAAACGATTGGACAGAGGAACGACTTGTCGTTTTATGACGCGAAAGTAGCCAACTTGAGATATTGTATTGGTGAGTATAGACTTGACAGCGATTTTTCTCTCACTGCCTGCGGGGCTATGGTATCACAAAAACCGGTCAACGACGCTCGTGAGGCACAGTCTAACTTTCTACTATACATCCTTTGTCTTTCACCAATATGGTGAGTTAGTGAGTGCTTGGGATTCAGCGTCGTACTTAACAATTTGTCAGTCATATGACAACTAAAGGGTCCTAAGAGTGCATGTACATGTAATGTGCCTCCTTCTTACTGGACGGATTTCCACCGCTCTTTGATATAGAGCTGCGTCAATGAGACGACTTACCGAAGACAAGTAAGCCGTCCCGCTCGAGCCATCATACTAACAGGCCAACCTGTCGTTGCACTTCCCCTTGATTCTGAACGCGAAGTGAGGAAGTTGTAAGGTCTTAGGTGTGATCCGACCCAGCAATGACCCTGGATCTGCCACCTCCGAGCGCCCGCTCCACCAACAGAGCCATCGGGCCGGTCCACCAATTTGGTGTGCAAGTATTGAAGTGCTGTTCTCCTCCGACATCCCGCGTTTCATCCACGCGTAAAACTAAACGCTATAAATGAGGTTAAAATAAAAGAAAGCTTAAATATGAAGGGTTTCAAATATTTTAGTACTATGGTGGGCTTTATGAGCCATATTGACGACATCTAAGAACTCTGACGTCACAGCACCCCTTTTTCCTGATGTTCACGAGAAGGAAGGAATTTTTGGGAATATTATTTCAGTAATCTTTTCCTCATGGGTAAAAAAGAGTTATTCCAACATTGAGTGTCGTGATTAACGTTGAAAAAAATTCCTGTGACGTCAGAGTACCTAAATTCTGATAATATGGTCCATAGAGCCCACCATAGAATGTTAAACTATTTTCACAAAAATCTAATCAAATAAATAAAAGCATATTTATGCATACGTTTAAGTGGTCTACTTAGTGATGCCTACTTCAATTTTCAGAGGTCTTTTCCTTTAAGAAACAATTAAACCAAACCACGCCAATGTTATCAGTGAAGCAGTTGGTCTCGCCATCTGTCCATCCCTTGAGTCCATTTGGCCAGAAGGTCATAGTGCTTCAATACATATGGATTCAGTTTGTGGTAATAGCGCTACAAATGAAGAAAATAATCGGTCAGTCGATTGATCTGTCAGTCATTTGATACGCTTCCTCATCAATGTTTACAGACAGATGTGGTGGAAATACTTTGGAATGGAGCGCCTGTCAGAACAACGGTTACCGGAACCCGAACAAATGTGACGAGTGCGCATGTCCCGCCGGATTCGCTCCGCCATTCTGCGAGGATCCGATTGAAACACGTAAGTCTTGAAAATTGCCATGAACTCATTTTAACAATCTTGACCAGTTAGAGTTGGCTGTTAGTTTTGCAACTGAGAAATATTCCTTTTTAAAATACGAAAAACGTCAGTCTGGTCTTCATAAAACTGTATACATCAAAAAATCAAAATATTAAAATGCTGTTTCTGTATATATTTTTTCATCTCAGCGGAATGTGGTACGAACTTACTAATGGCTGACACCACTGTGAGGACCTTCTCGTCACCTGGGTACCAGTCAGGTGGACATCCTACCGACAGGACATGCGCATTTTTGTTCAGGGTAAGAGGAAATCATTCGCATCCGTGTTGTAAGAAAATACTTTCATACAAACAGAACCACATTTTACCAAGCACTACAATTTTATTTTTAATTTTAACTTTATGTGCGTGGCAACTTGCTCAAAGGCCTCATTACGTGACTATGACATAATTCTCATGATGGTGCTGGCTGCCCGGGGTCTATTTTTAAATGTACGAAACGCTAAGAGGACTGGGCTCCAGAGAACCCACATGGACATTACGTCTCGCGTATTTTGCGATGTCAATGGATATTTAAGTTGCTCCTTTGTGAGAAGAGAGAAATTCACGTTATGAGTTGTTTTTCATTGCTTAGCTTAGGTGAAAATCTGATTTATCATTGAGTTACGGAGGTGCGAACATATATTAATTCATCAAGTAGAGATTTTTTTAAGTTTAAATCTTTGTTTTCTTTTAAAACATTGATATGAGGACAAAGGAACATAACAGCGGGTGTTAAGTGGAAAACCTAACAGCGGGTGTTAAGTGGAAAACCTAACAGCAGGTGTTAAGTGGAAAACCTAACAGCGGGTGTTAAGTGGAAAACCTAAAACTGAGTGTTAAGTTAAAAAGTATTAAAAGCAGCGCAAAGCTTTAATACCGGTATAAAAACTACCACGCTTTAAAATTGTAAGCCGTCTAAAATAATTGGTGTTGAGGTATTTGTATGGTCTAAACATCGGTATAAAGTACCAACCAGAGAAATGAATATGGTTTTAACATTTTCTTTTTTTCGGTTCTGACTGATTTTCTAGGCTCCGGATAACATGAGAATTAAAATGAAGTTCGTGAATCAGTTTCAAATGCAGACCAATTCTCCAGCGTGTAGAGCTTATGTAGAGGTGCGCTACAAGAACATGGCTCTGGCTGGCCCACGGTGAGTTCACACAGCTGTGTATATTCATTACAGTTTATTTCACGTCAATTTTTACAATTTTTACGTCAAAATTTACATCAGAGTTATGTTAGTGTTTCAAACATTTAAAACTCGTCGTGGCAAAGGTTGTTGGCGAGCCAGTGACCAAGGAGCCGGTCACTAATGCGGTCATGCTGCCTTCCTTTTCCGGCCGTACGTGGAAAAGTCTGCGAGCAGCCTGCGGATGATCGTGGGTTTCTTACGGACTCTGCCAGGTTTCCTTACACCATAATGCTGGCCGCTGTCGTATAAGTGAAATATTCTTGAGCACGGCGTAAGACACCAATCAAATAAATAAATGAATAAATAAATACAAAAGTTGAGAATACTTGGCAAGTAAACGAAATAAGAATTTTTATTCGGCCAAACTCATTCTAGCATAAGCTGTGTTGGTTGCAGTTTATTCTTCAAGGTACAAAAGACACTGCACAAACAGAATACGTCATCACGGAGAGTAAAACCAGAGCAGTGACAGTGTAATAGCTGGCAAATGGTCACAAGTAACCCGTGTAATACGACCTCTTGTCAATTCACATCAGTTAGGGTTTTATTCTAGCTGCACATGTAATTATTTAAAAGTTAGCAACTTAAACGCATTCTAGCCACATGGCTTAAGCTGAAAAGCTAGCAACTTAAATGCATTCTAGCCACATGGCTTAAGCAGAAAAGCTAGCAACTTAAATGCATTCTAGCCACATGACTTAAGCTGAAAAGCTGGCAACCTAAATGAATTCTAGCCACATGGCTTAAGCTGAAAAGCTAGCAACTTAAATGCATTCTAGCCACATGGCTTAAGCTGAAAGCTAGCAACTTAAACGCATTCTTGAGTACGGCGTAAAACACCAATCAAATAAATAAATAATTGCAAGATATCAGAACGGCATTTGACATCTTATTTTCTTTGTCACCCCACGAGTGTTATGCCAAAGTGTTTACATGTTATATTGGAACTGTATTTTTCTTCAAAGTTTAATTAACTTTCTTCTCCGCTATCTTTAAACCAAAGTTGCATTCAACACTGTAAAGATCACGAGAAATCACTGCACTTACAAGAGTTATATGCATCTAACCAGTTTTATGAAGTGTTAATGTTACAACGCTCTCCAAAGGTGTTCATATTTTTACTACATTAAAAGTGTTTTTCAACTCTGTTTCAAGTGTTGGTTTAAAATGACTTCTGATGTAGTTGAAATGTGAACATTTTACGAGTGTTAAATCATTAACACTTTATAAAAGTCGTCAGATAACTCTTACAAGTTAAGTCAATTCACATGATGTTGACAGTGTTTAATGTAACACTTTAGTTTTAGAGTAAAAGAAAGCAAAAATATCAAGAAAGGTTCATCATAAATACAACTGGAAATTATGGGTAAAAGTACTTTCATTTTTTTTTGTTGAGTTTTTGGAGAGTGTTAATAGACATTCAAATATTTGAGTTCTGTGGTGGGTTTTATGAGCCATACTGACGGTATCAAGGAACTCTGACATCACATCACCTTTTTTCTTGAAGGAAGGACATTTTGAGAACGTTATCTAAGTAATCATTTACTCATGGGTAGAAAGATCTATTCCAACATTCAGGGTCGTAGTTAGAGTTGGAAAAAAATTTCTGATCCAACACTGAGCCTACGGTCCACCATAGAACTGAAACGTTTAAACACCTTTAACTCTCTTCACACAAATCTAAAAAATAATGAATGAAAGTATATTGATGAATAGTTTTAAGTGGTCTATTAGGTGATGCCTACTTCAATTGTTGCATGTCTTTTCCTTTAAGAGTGTGGCTGTACGTGGGAAGGTATACCGGCAACCTGCGCATGATCTTGGGTTTCCCTAGGGAAGAACCCGGTTTCCTCCCACCATAATGCTGGCGGCTGTCGTATAAGTGAAATATTTTTGAGTACGGTGTAAAACACCAATCAAATAAATAAATAAGATTATCTTTTCATATAAGTCATACTATAATTCATGTTTTTTGTCGTCGTCTTTTTAGATACTGTGGGACACAGACACCGACGGACGAGTTCATTTCTCACGGGTCGTCAGTGATGATCACCATGTTAACGCAAGCGCAGAAGAATGAAGGCTTCCAAGTCGAGTATTCTGCAGGTATACGCTTCAAGCAGTTTCATAGTGCTTTGGAATGCTGCATTACAATAAGGAAATATCTATCATATATATGGAAGATTTGAAGAGAGCGCGCCAACTCTATTCACATAACTTAAAGGACTTCATGTACACAATCCTGTTTTCTTCGATAAGGTGCCTTCAGGTGGAGATCTTTGTAGGCAAACAACTGTATATTTGTTATTTATGTTAGATTAATCGCAGACAATGTAACTCTAAAACACAATATCATGAGTTTAGTTCTGAGAAACTAAGCATAGGTCTGACAACCTCAGTAAATACGACTTTGAGTAGACTAGGTAATGACAAGTTGAACAGGTCCCATAAATTACACCTTTGGGTAGACTCGGTAATGACAACTTCAATAGGCCTCACAATTACACCTTTGGGTAAACCCGGTAATGACAAGTTGAACAGGTCCAACAAAATACACCTTTGGGTAGACTGGGTAATGACAAGTTGAACAGGTCTCACAATTACACCTTTGGGTAAACCCGGTAATGACAAGTTGAACAGGTCCAACAAAATACACCTTTGGGTAGACTCGGTAATGACAACTTCAATAGGCCTCACAATTACACCTTTGGGTAAACCCGGTAATGACAAGTTGAACAGGTCCCATAAATTACACCTTTGGGTAGACTCGGTAATGACAAGTTGAACAGGTCTCACATATTACACCTTTGGGCATACTCGGTAATGACAGCTTCAATAGGCCTCACAATTACACCTTTGGGTAAACCCGGTAATGACAAGTTGAACAGGCCCAACAAAATACACCTTTGGGTAGACTCGGTAATGACAAGTTGAACAGGTCTCACATATTACACCTTTGGGCATACTCGGTAATGACAACTTCAATAGGCCTCACAATTACACCTTTGGGTAAACCCGGTAATGACAAGTTGAACAGGCCCAACAAAATACACCTTTGGGTAGACTCGGTAATGACAAGTTGGACAGGTCCCACAAATTACACCTTTGGGTAGACTCGGTAATGACAACTTCAATATGCCTCACAATTACACCTTTGGGTAAACCCGGTAATGACAAGTTGAACAGGCCCAACAAAATACACCTTTGGGTAAACCCGGTATTGACAAGTTGAACAGGCCCAACAAAATACACCTTTGGGTAGACTCAGTAATGACAAGTTGAACAGGTCCCACAAATTACACCTTTGGGTAATGGATTCGAACAGACTGCGTAATGAGCAGAGTTTCAAATAGACAGGTTTGAAAATATTTAAAGATTCTTCTTGGCTGTCGCATTCTGAATACATTACTAGGACTACCCTTTTTCTTCTCATTCTGGGAACACCTGATCTGCTCCGTTTAGCCAATATATATGTAATTGTAGCAGGAATATTGAGTTTCTCCTGATAGCACCATCTAATGAACCACATACTCATATCTTTACTTTTCCAAAAGGCTGGTAAAGAAATGTAATATTCTACTTTCAACACTGCTAATATCTGCCCCAAATATTCGAAGAATTAGGGTTACTAGACTACATTTTAAACACCTTATAGTAAAGTTGTAAATAACAGGCACCGGTATACATGATGTTTGAACATCATGTCGCTAACCTAGTTTTTACATAGTTTAGTATTCTAACCAGTTATATATGTCGTTAGTTTGCTTAAGCGTTCCAAGTGTCAGTAAACCGGATTTTCATCCGTATAAACACCTCTTATGTCGTAGTGAATCTTTTTTGGTTTCCTATGCGGTGGAGACATGTAATAATATCATTGCTTAACCTAAACTGACCAGGTGATGATGAATGGAGATTATCTAATATAAGATACATAGCAATCATTGTATTCATTCCGGATGTTTTGCAGAGCAATGTGGTGGATGTTCCAGTAACCCCGGAAGTGTTGAACCCGCATGTCTGCAGACAGAAATCCGAGAGTGTGACACATCGTAAGTATACTGTTTTCCAGAAAGAAAATTTAGTCAAGTGTTTTGTCGAACCGCTGAATGGCGAATCTCGTCAAAACACACCTAATGTAGCAATATACGTATTGTTGTCTTATTCTGTTCCACTCAGTGGCGATTCTGATCAGATTCTAATGTGGAACCTCACTGCACTAATGTATCACGTGACCCAATGACCCATGTACCATGTGACCCAATAATTTAACATCAAAAAGGCAGGAATTCCTTTTGCCTTTTGCTTATCGGCTTACAAATTTTCACAATAGTTCATATAACCAGTGTTCAGTGAACACGCAATTGCTATTTTTCTAAACCAAAACCTAAATAAGTTTGAATCATTGTGACTTTTCTTTAATCGAAAATGTTTGTGTTTGCTTTCAGTGGCAGAGATAACTCTTGCTTCGACTTAGAAGACACAAACAAATACTACTGCTGCGCTGGGTACACCCTGAATGGAGACATGTGCTCTGGTGAGTTGCGGATCGGGGTTGATTTAAACAATCTTGGCATATCTAGTACTTTATAACGAACTCTTAGACGGTTTAATATTCTCCCATCACTCCGAGTCCTCCCACCATGTAACATTCTTGAGCACCAATTAAATAAATAAATGTATAAATAAATAAATGCTGGATTTGTGTCATAGACTACATGGCAACCGGAAGTAGCTCAGTGCGCTTCATTTTATATTGTTAAATTTAACAGATTCCTTTTGGGAGAGTTGTGCTCTAATGCATTTTGTGCAGTTTAGTACCCGGGCGCAGCCAGCAAGTGTTTCCCCAGTGCTAAACGCTTCTTTTATGCGTTTAATGGGCTGTTCTGGAAAGACAAACATTAAGCCTTCTAGAACGCATTTATGCTCAAAAATTGATATAGTACATGATAAGTCTTTGCATTGAGCAGATCTTTTAAGATACCAACTCCACAGCATAAACCCTAGGGCTGCAAATATTCTGTTCACTTCAAAAAATTCATATTTTATTTAAACAATATGGATATCCATATCCTAAAAGAAGAAATCATTTTCATAGGTTCTACAGAGCCAGGTCCAGGTCCAATAGTCCCACCACCTACGCCAGCACCTACACCAGCACCTACGCCAGCACCTACGCCCGCACCTACACCCGCACCTACACCAGAACCTCGGCTGAATGAATGGGGACCATGGACTGACTGGAGTCCCTGCTCCCGGGATTGCGGATCATGTGGCAGGCGGTACAGAACTAGGCTATGTCTTGCCGGGACGTGGTAAATAACATTTGTCAGTTTTTAATTAAACGATCCTAAAAAGGATAACCTCTATGTCTACCTCGTTCATTTCTTCATAAGTTTACGTGGAGTGACGTGTACACGTACGCACGCAATCATTGTCTCACGTGCAAATACGAGTGTCCGACTTCATCTCGTACCATCCTGTCTTGTTTGTTGAGTCCTGTGATGGCGCTCTATGCCGTCATATTGTACAGTGGTATTTCTAAGTGGTCACTGAAATGTTTTATTATGGCACGTGTATAAAACACGGATGTGGATGAAAATGTGCCTTTGATTGTTTTTTGTTTGACCACGTCTAATTAGTAACATACATGCAGGTATTTGCCTTTATCACAGCATATCTATTGATTTTTTTCAGCGTGGGGAACCATTTCGAATTGGAGTCTTGTAACTTGAAAACTTGCCCCGATACAAAACCGGAAGGATTCTGTGATACGCCAAGGGTAAGAATTCCAAAATTTTTCCAGACAGCGTCTAATAGGGAATTGTCTAACGACCGAAAGCAGGACTTTTATTTACCTCATTTGCTAAACTTCAAATGTTCCTTTCGCAGCTCATGAAGATGACGTCATAATAAAAACAACATGTGTTTACACTAAAAAGTGATGCATTGTAACATTGTTCACGTGACGCCACGCTCCATTTTTGACGTGAGAGTGGTTCAAGGTGCTTCAAACGAGCGCCGGATCAAAAATAACAAAAAAAAAAAAAATATCCCGTGTTTATTATCCCACTTTTCACTCGAAGCCATGGGCATTACTGCGAGTTTGTCCGTCCGTCTGTATGTCCCTCCGTCCCTCTTTCTTTGGTTTCCGTGCTATACCTGCGCCAAAAAATGGTCAGTTTTGATCATATTATTTATTTATTTCATTGGTATTTTTCGCCGTACTCAAGAATATTTCCCAGCGGCCAGCAATATGGTGAGAAGACCCTCCGCAGGTTGCTGAGAGACCTTCCCACGAAAGGAAGCCAGAATGTGCTAAACTCTTACCGACCACCTTGGTCATTGCTAACGTGCTAAGCCCCTCGTTCAGGTAGTAACCCTGTTCATCTTAGAGAACAAAATGTAGGCCTATGCAGGTTCAATGTGTTGATTCGTTTTACACATTCTCACCTTGTCACCACATTGTCTCATTTTGATCAGATGTCAGGATGATTTATCGTTCATTATAATTAAATATAATACGGTACTTTTGGTAACGGACGATCAACTTTTCGTGTTTCTTTAACTTATTTATGTATTTATTTGACTGGTGTTTTACGCCGTACTCAAGAATATTTCGCCCATTACGGTAGTAGGAAACAGGGCAGAGCACGGAGTAACCTCACAACCATCGGCAGCTCACTGTTTCTTTAATGATAAGTATTTAAATGATCAACAGAAATAAGTTATATACTCGTTATAGCTATTTTTTCTGCTTTGTTTTGCCAACAGATTCCTGTCCCCGGTTTATAACTAACATATTAATCATCAAGAAATTGATGACTCACTATACTTCAGGTAAGTTTAAAGCTAATGGCGTTCATCTGTTTTTAAAAATGTCTGTAGTTTGATAATTAAACTGACGAGCAAAGAAACTATTATTGGAACAATAGAGGATATTCCACGAATAAAGTGGGTCGGTTGTAGCCCTCGGTCAAGCTGAACGACATCTATGTGAGGGCATGGCCTCAGACGTCTAATATAATTTTTTCATAAGTGACAGTGTTAACGTTAAGTGCTGTAAGTCAGCCACAGACAATCCATGGCCAAGAAATACTGATGCCTATCTTGTCTCGGATGCCAGAAAGCAATATAAATCTTGACATACGTTGACCGTCAAAATCTGGACCTTCCTGTGCCAGCAGTTTCGAAGGGCGCCTGGCAACGGCAAGGGGACGTCACTGGCAGCCTCATCACCACCTGTTTCCTTGAGTGCTCTCGCCCAGAATTTCCTACTACATTATTAAAAAAGCGAAAAAAAGACTTTACATCCTAAAATACAGAGCCTTCGATTCCTGAAAAGCGGAAGTGGGAATGAGGTCTTGATTCCATTCGGAATCCACCAATGTATTTATCACTGATTGGGACATGTTTACAGTTCACGAGATGAAGCTCTTGTACCAACCCTAACTTGTTTATATAACTTAGTCGACAGATGCCACGCAAAAAATGAATCCACAATCCTCTCATCACTGTGTGTAAACATTAAATGAGCTTTATTCTTGATTTCGACAAGTATAAATTGAGTCTATACAGATAACACACTAATTCATACTTTTTCCTTTCCAGGGTAAAGCCGGGAGATAATTTCAGATTTGCGAGAAAAACTCAACAGTGTCGCAGCCATTTTCACGGAAGCTTGAGTTTATCAGAGTAACCATGGAAACTGTGATGACCGGTTAATCAACTGCCGGTGTTTAATAATCGGTTTCAGAAATATACAGCTTATTTAACTCAACAGCGCCAGTTTATGACCGCCCAATGTCCCCCACATGAAAATCATACAAAGCAATATATATTTATTGTCATATCCATGTTGGAATATAGTGACATGGAGTTTTGCAAGATGGTTTGCTACTTTTAATAATTTATTTGTTTTAATGGCTTACCTTGATGTGCCTCATGTGCAAAACCAGATCTCTTTAGAATTACTTGCTGATGGCCATTTCCAACATGAATTTGTTCTTTTATTATATATTGTGTTTTTTTTTACGATGTATATGATTAACTTTGTAATTTAAACATTGCCACCTTGGACAGAATATGTGACTGTATGGGGCATTTAAGTGTATAAAAAAATGCCATTTATGCTAGTGTAACAGTGCCGAATGTCAACGATTTGTAAAATTGTTCCATCAAATGATCAGGAAATAAATAAACTACATTTATGCAATACGCTATTTCAAGTATATTTTTGATATCTCTTAGAATAATCCATTCAAGATTGAGTGAGTGCTTGGGGTTTAACGTCGTACTTAACAATTTTTCAGTCATATGACTCGGACCCTTTTGTACGACGGCTTCTTTAATGTTACGAGTACGTAGCTACCATGGCAACCAGCAATGTAGACATTAAGTGAGCTTTGTACAAGTTGGTTCCAGGTTTATCTGGGCTCCGGTGTCCTACAGTCAGAGAGATAGTTTCGGTTTTGACATTGTAAATTATCCTTACTTGGACAGCAGTACACTGAAGGGTCATGCATACGGCCTGTACATATCTAGCCTTGTAACATTTGTTAGATCTTGTGTGTTAAGTGACGATTTTAATCAACATCACAACTTATCCCTGCAGAAAGTGTGTCAAGATTATTCCATCAAACGCCTTCGCTCTAAGTTTCTTAAATTTCACGATGAGTATAACTCCCTTGTAAGTAAATATGGATTTGATTTTATTTGATTGGTGTTTTACGCCGTACTGAAGAATATTTCATTTATACGACGGCGGCCAGCATTATGATGGGAGGAAACCGGGCAGAGCCCGGGGGTAACCCACGGCCATTCGCAGGTTGCTGACAAACCTTCCCACGTACGGCAGTAAATATGGAGAGAGCGTGCACAATCTGCTTCTGCTTCATGCTTGTGTCTAATTCCGCTTAACCAGAGGTTAGGGAAAGTATATTCATCGTGTTGAATTATGTTGACACTTCCGATATATGAACAATTCCAGTCAAAGACCAGTCAAAGTCAACTGAGATACATGCAACATATGTTCTACACGGTGCACGGTTTGAATACTGATTTCACCTAGTCGCCTAAAACATACATACTTTAGGCCTTTCCTACTTTATTGAAACCTGTTGGCTGTTTCTCTTGGTATGATCTTTTTATTTTCGCACTTTATATGCTTTCTTAGATTTTGTTAGCTTGTGTTAAACGTCTGTTTCTCTTGGTATGATCTTTCTATTTTCGCACTTTATATGCTTTCTTAGATTTTGTTAGCTTGTGTTAAACGTCTGTTTCTCTTGGTATGATCTTTCTATTTTCGCACTTTATATGCTTTCTTAGATTTTGTTAGCTTGTGTTAAACGTTTGTTTCTCTTGGTATGATCTTTCTATTTTCGCACTTTATATGCTTTCTTAGATTTTGTTAGCTTGTGTTAAACGTCTGTTTCTCTTGGTATGATCTTTCTATTTTCGCACTTTATATGCTTTCTTAGATTTTGTTAGCTTGTGTTAAGCGTCGTTTTAGGAATTGGCCTTGTGATTATTGACCTAGAACGTCCAACTTCGTTGTCGGGTGGTACGTGGATGTCTGTTTCGACGCATACATATGTTCGGTATTACCTTTAGTCCAGACTGAAGAGTCATTTATTTTGCATTAGATTAAGACTGATAATAAGACTGAAACCTGGCTTATATTTTTACACATTTTGTAAAAAAAACGGTCACTTCAATCTTTAAAAAAATACTGGTTAGAAAAATGTCCTTGGACTTGTTCCACGACAAAGACGTACAGCACTACGAAGCTATGCACCTGAGAATCAGTAAAGATATAAAACATTCATACAGAATTGAGCAGAGTAGTAATGTGTATTAATAGCTATGTAGGTATCAAAATTATACTTCTTGAAATTTTCCGAAACAGAACTGGCAAAAAACCACAGATCTTCAGGGAGACATTGACAGCAACATTTTGAGTAATTCTAGACCAGTGCTGTCTAATAAATTGCAATTAACATCACTGCATTTTTAAACCTAATTCTGCTTAAGCCATAGTGCTAGGAGGCGTGTAAATTGCGACTATCTATGCATTTGCATGAACAGTTTAAATAAAACCCTGACTGAGGTAAATTGACAAGCGACGGAATTTCACCGGTTACGTGTGACCATTCGCCAACTGTCACACTGACGTCGCTGCTCTGGTTTTTCTCTCTATGCTGTAAGTCTATAAGTATATTTAACGAACGTTAGACTGCGCAAACTGAGACGCTAGGTGCCGGGATCACGAAACGATCTTACACTTAAGTCAAAATGTCAGTCTTTAAACTTTGTACGTTCATTTCTGTTATTTTATCTGAAATTTGTTTTACCCAGAACTTACCCAGAATTTACTTTGTCAAGCAATAGTTTGGCCTTGTTACACAAGAAATAACAGTTTTAAAGTGATCTGAAATTTTGTCTTAAGTTTAAGATGGTTTTGTAATCCCGGGGCCAGGTATACAGTGAGAGTGGTGAAATGTACAAATTCTCTGTCCAAGGCTGGATTTGAACCCGCAACATGCCACAATAAAACGATTGATTGGTTGATGTGTGTTTAACACAGCACCCACCTATATTTAACTTATACTTATGTGGATAAAATTGGAGTGCACTAAATAAAAAAAATTTCAACTGTGATCCACAGATCAAGTTATTTAGATAACTTTTCTATGAGCGCTGTGGTCCACTCACTCGTGACAGGTTGTTCAAAAGGCTTTAAAAATGATACTTGTTGTTGCCTCGTTTGGCGCTGAGCACTGAGAGATGAGAACAAGGAAACAGGACTAGTTGACCCGGTGTGTGTATAATGTGACTGGGTGGCGTGTCTTATCTGGTGTCTTCAGCAAGATACACCGGTGGCGGCAGCAGATTGGCGGCAGGGACACGCCCTACCACAGGAAGGCACAATTTATGTACACACAGCTAATGACTCCTAGTCGTCGCACAGTGTATGACTGAAAGTCGTAAATTATGACGTAAAACCCAAAGCATAAATGCATTTGCTTACTATATTCCACTCATTACCAAGCAACGCTTGAGAAAAATGGAGACACATAATACATGCAGCGTTTAGATTTATTTATTTATTTATATGATAGGTGTTTTACGCCTTACTCAAGAATATTTCACTTATACCCCGGCGGTCAGCATTATAGTGGAAAGAAACCGAGCAGAGTCCGTGGGAAACCCACGACCATCCGTCGGAAGAGGAAGCCAGTAGAAGAGTTTAGAGCTTTTAGTCTCTGTACATATTTGTAATGTGAATAATTAGCACAAAGAATAATTACCGTGTGTCGTTATTTAGGTAAAATGGAAATTTGACATAACTTCCATTTAACTTATATCTGTACACAAATCGAAACACAACCTCCATTGTACTTCTACCAATGACTCGTTCAAAATCTGAAAGACGTTGGGGTCAAGGTTATATATATATTTGACTTCGTGCTGTTGAAAAAGTCTTTCATCGAACACAGGTGATTTGCTTGGAAGTAGGGTAGATTTCATTCATCGATTGAACTGCCACTGGCAGCAGACTCAGTGGCCAACAGAGGATGGTCCCAATTCTCTGAAAATTGCGTTAATCGCGTGCACCAAGACGCTACAATACCCTTCACCGACGTCAGACTCGGCGCCACTGGTCTCATCGGTCAGCCAATGGGAACGACACATCAGTGGATGCTACCTGTTCCACCATTGTTATGTAATCATAAAGCATGCCAGCACGTGTTGACGGAATTATAATCCTTTCGATGAACAATTCTGTGCTACTTTCACTTTCATTATAGCTTTCCTGACCTGGAAAGGCTGGACTTAGTCTAAATGGATTCATTTATTTAATTGCTGTTTTACGCGTACCCACGACTATTTGGGGGGTGGGGGGTGGGGGTGTGGGGGGAGTCTGCGGGAAATCCGAGACCATTCGTAAGTTGCTTACAGACCTTACGGGAGAGAATTAATTGATTAATTACGTGCCTGGGATAAATCATCAACTCACTGACCGAGATACTTACGAACTCAACAACCGATGTAACTTAGAGAAAAAAAAAAGGAAATTGTTAAATATTCCAAGGGGCTAAAGCAGTTAATGCCTGGTTCATTGCAGGTGAGGGTAAACTCTTCTATTCTAACGTAACGCACACGACGCGACATCCACACAACCGGTTCAAAAGTTGTGCTTCCATTAAAGTGGGATCATCACCAGGTCACAATTTATAATTATTTATTTATTTATTCGATTGGTGTTTCACGCCGTACTCAAGAATGTGTCAATTATACGACGGCGGCCAGAATTATGGTGGGATGAAACCGGGTAGAGCAACGACCATACGCGTGTTGCTGTAGGACATTCCCACGTACGGCCGAAAAGGAAGTCAGCATGAGTTGGACTTGAACTCAAAGCGACCACATTTTATTTAGAATACCACATGTAGATCCTACGAGTATACATTCAAATTTCAGGCATACATTCAATAAAACGTTTAACATGGATGATATTGGCTTAGACGAGGTATATACGAAACCAAATTCCCCGGTGATAATCAAACGCTTTCGGAAAATGCAACTTCATAAATTGTTGGGTAGACGCCTATTAAGCAATCACATGATCATATGATGTCTGTGTTTTGTCAGTACAGCTCGTTATTGACTTTTATGTGTGGTGACATGGTGACAGTGTGGGGGTGGGGGGGGGGGGGGATCTCGGGCTTCCTGTTTGGTGTGGGATTGGTTTGCAAATGAGATAGAAAAGACAAAGAGGTCGATCTTATTCCGCAACGTAGCCACTAAAATACTAGATAATTGCAAACGCTAATAATAAAGAAATAATAGCCCTTTGTTGTGCACGTGGGGTTATCTCCTAATCGGTCTAATGAGTTTTCATTCGTCAACAGAAAATTTGTGCGCGTCAAGCAAAATCATCTTAATATAGTGACAAACTGTATAGAATAGGCACCTGCTGTAATTGTGCAGAGGAGAGAGAGATGTGTCAGGTCGATCGGTTTACCCGGTGACAGTCTCCGCCACTGAGACGTTACGCCAGCCCTCCGGGGATTACTTTCTTGTTGAGCCAAGCGGAAAGATATTTTACGTGTACAGGAAATGTTCCGCATAAGAGTACATGAAACCCTACGCTTCAAGCGATGATGCCCTTGTTAATTATGTGCGTGTGGCCGTGCTTTGAACATATACAAGGTGACAAGAAAGAAACGCTATTGTTTACATTATAAATCTGTTTTAATTTAAGCTGAGATAAATTTAAAGTCTGGACATAAAGTCTACCAGTATATATACACAGAAGAAATGATATAGGTCATAGTTATCATAGAAGAATATGTAAAAAAAATTCTATAAAGTTTTTAAAGTGGAGAAGATGAAGTACAGAATTGGGGATATGGCATTGACGCACAATCACTCCGAGTAGTTGTTAAAGTCCTTATGAACTTGGCCAATCAGTAGCGCTGAAAGTGTCACATGATAATCGGCTGTCACGTCAAAACACCTGTTAACTCTGTGTTGTCAGTGCGATTTCTTATTGTGGATATAGTAGGTAGATATCGATGCAATCAAATGGATTTTGCCGTCAGTTCAGTTGTTAAACTGATGCATTTTCCATCACACATTTATGGGCAGGGAGCTGAGTATACGTTGGGCAGGATACAGTGTAACTTGTCACGGTGAGCTGGCAAGAAAACCGCTTAGAGAGTAATTACTTGAAGAAAAATATTGTTACTTTGCATTTCTTCCCCTAGCAAAGTCAGGGTTATTACGAAAATATCTTCCGAAATTCTGAATGAAAGAGCCTGTTATCAGTCAGAAGGTCCTGCTATGTTCGGTAAATTCCCTCAAGTCGATACAGACAGCTGGGCCAAATGCTTACACCCATCCAAAACGATGACGAGCAGAACATGACGCTGGTGTCCAGGAACATCGCCCTGATGGAGCGTCAAACTAAAGGAAACAACGTCCGGCGTATTTTTTTTTTTTTTTGGTATTTACTCATTGTCACATTGTTTAATACCGAAGGTAGGAAGAGCGCCTAGGTTTGTGACGTCACTCTATAGATAACTATAACTTGTCAAAATGGCGTCACCAAATCAGTGGCTTGGTACGATTGTTTGCTATTTACCTTGTTAATAAGCGGTGTAGAATTTAAAAAAAAATTTTAGAACATTTCTGGAATACTATTTCATTATTTAATTCTGCTTATGTTCACCTTAATATGCTTTCGTGGTCAGCCAAGTCCCACGATGAAAAATGCGAAATGTTGGTAGTGATAAAATAAAATTCAGAAGCTCGTTTATCCTTGACTTCCAGAGCGAGTAATTATTAAGCAACTTTAGACTGAGGCCATAAATTGCAAGTATCTGAAAAGCCAAACTCAGAACGAGGAAGAACTCAAACTGTATTTGGTAGATCGTTCTGGAGTAAAGAATCATTGAATAAATTCTAAATTTCCTAGATTAAAAGTTATTAATTGTTGCTGTGTTTAAATTTTAGACTTTAGTCTTAAGACGTTTCATAAATGTGTGCCCCAGGCCATGTTGACGTTTGACTCAGCATCTGGTGTCCCCGCCCAGTGTCACCCAAATTTACCCAAACTTAAGCGTTCCTATCTGGGGATTGTATATATTGTGTAGACATCAGCAACACGTGCCAAACCTATATACACCTCTTCAATTGCTTAGAGCCTCAGTGATCAACAGTGTTTAGGATAACAATTAATGATAATATTTCAAATATATTGTTAAAAACACGGTCGATGCACCAATCGTTTCAGGCAAAATCTCTACATGTCCGGATATATACCCTCCTCACTGAGCTATCTTTATAATGTAACACTAGTGTTTAATAAATTTGTAAATTAAGATTAAACCGGTAATTTGACGTCAGCATCGGAAATGTGCAAACCAGTAAAATTGACGGACAAAACCGATGAATATTTTTTGAATTTGTAATACCTATGAAATACAAACATATGTAGAGAAATTCTTTATATATAACTTACCGTCTAATCTCTTGGTACACGATAGTACTGGAGATTTCCATGGAAACATGCAGCAAACAATGTGTGTGACATTGTGGATGGACAGGGCTTGGTTTCTTACTAGAAAAGATCATGCTCTTTGTTTGGATTTTTGCCCCAGAGTAAAGTGGCCAGTGCTTGGTTTATTGTAAAGTAAGCTTAGTTTAGTTTAGTAAAGTGGGCAGTGTTTGCGACACTGCTACAGAGTCAAGTGGGCAGTGTTTGCTTCATTGCTACAGAGTAAAGTAGGCAAGGTTTGCTTCATTGCTACAGAGTAAAGTGGGCAGTGTTTGCTTCATTGCTACAGAGTAAAGTGGGCAGTCTTTGCTGCACTGCTACAGAGTGAAGTGGGCAGCGTTTGCTTCATGGCTACAGAGTAAAGTGGGCAGTGTTTGCTTCATTGCTACAGAGTAAAGTGGGCGGCCTATTGCTACCAAATAAAGTGGACTTTGTTTGCTTTATTCTCACAAAGTAAAGTGGTCATTCTTTGGTATATTGCTACGAAATAAACTTGATATTCTTGCAAAAAAAAGTGGACTGTGCTTTTGTTACCATTACAACAGAAAACGGGTAGTGTTCAAGTCAGTGAATTCTTTGGGTTACTGATGCACCAGAATGGGGACCTTGTTCATGACACTATGTAGAGTAGCACAAATAGTAAATAAAGTAGAGTGTGTTTTACTTATTGTGGTATATAAAAGTGAATGTTGTTTGTTGTCACAAAAGCAAGATGATTGTGTTGGGTTGACTGTTAAAAGAGAATGTGAACAGTATTTGGGTTGTTGTTACAAAATAATGTGAACAGTATTTGGGTTGTTGTTACAAAAGGATGTGAGCAGTATTTGGGTTATTGTTACAAAATAATGTGAGCAGTATTTGGGTTGTTGTTACAAAATAATGTGAACAGTATTTGGGTTGTTGTTACAAAAGAATGTGAGCAGTATTTGGGTTGTTGTTACAAAAAATGTGAACAGTATTTGGGTTGTTGTTACAAAAGGATGTGAGCAGTGTTTGGGTTAGTGTGACAAAATAATGTGAGCAGTATTTGGATTGTTGTTACAAAAGGATGTGAGCAGTATTTGGGTTGTTGTTACAAAATAATGTGAGCAGTATTTGGGTTGTTGTTACAAAAGGATGTGAGCAGTATTTGGGTTATTGTTACAAAATAATGTGAGCAGTATTTGGGTTGTTGTTACAAAAGGATGTGAGCAGTGTTTGGGTTAGTGTGACAAAATAATGTGAGCAGTATTTGGGTTGTTGTTACAAAAGGATGTGAGCAGTATTTGGGTTATTGTTACAAAATAATGTGAGCAGTGTTTGAGATGTTGTTACAAAAATAATGTGAGCAGTGTTTGGATTGTGGTTACAAAAGGATGTGAATAGAGTTTAAGACGTTGTTACAAAAGAAAGTGAACTGTGTTTGGGTTCTTGTTGCCAAAAAATGTGAGCAGTGTTTGAGATGTTGTTATAAAGGAACGTGAACAGTTTTTGGATTTTTGCTATAAAATAATGTGAACAAAATGTGGGTTGTTACAAAAGAAAGTGAACTGTGTTTGGGTTGTTGTTACAAACGAAAATGAACTGTTTTTGTGCTGTTGTTACACTAGAAAGTGAACTGTGTTTGTGTTGTCACCATTCAACCATCAGACTGTGTTTGGATCACTCTTGACGTTGCAAGCAAAATGAGACCTTTCGTAGTTTACTGCTTAATTCTGCTGTTGAACATAGCTCTACAAATTCTCGTATAGTCACACGTTATCTGACAGTTTATCAGATAGCCCTGTAACGGAAAAGACATAAACCTTTGTATACAGCAACAACAGATATAACCCCGCTGAAATATGCTTGGCTTTCGGCCGTTTGCGCTATTTCCTGTTCCGTATGAATGATTTGAACTCACCGCGGCTTTAACCAACCAATAACATAACAAGTATACATAATTACACTTTTTCTCACATAACAGTCGCTCTCATATTACAGTCGCTCTCACATTACAGTCGCTCTCATATTACAGTCGCTCTCACATTACAGTCGCTCTCATATTACAGTCGCTCTCACATTACAGTCGCTCTCATATTACAGTCGCTCTCACATTACAGTTGCTCTCATATTACAGTCGCTACATGTCCGTAATATGTTTGGTGATTTGTCATTTGGCTGTGGTGAAGACCTATTATCGAGCTTAAGTGGCACTGAAAGCTCAGAGATATGGCACATATTTAACATGTCCACCGTTTGGACCTAGAGTTAAACAGAAGTACACATCTAATGGTAAATACAATGTACGTATGGTGATTAAATATGGACAAACAACATGGACGCATGCGATCTGCGATATAATAAACGACAATAATTTATTTTTCATTATGATATAGCACAATATATTTCATGGAAAAATGCCATTAATTATGTCATTTTCCATATATATCACACAACTGGATACAGTGAGATTTCCAGATGACTTGAAGAAACTATATAACACATAGGTGTGTCAATAAATATAACTTACAGTATATAGCACGAAGTTTACAACAAAGGCCGATATATTCAAAGGGTTACGGCAAAGATCGAAGGAGTTGATGTTAATGATTTCGTGAAAAGTTCGTGAAAAGTTCTTGAAAAGTTCGTGAACACATTGTTAAACACCAATTAATCAATTAGTCTTACACACTCAAAATAAAACGCCACTAAGAAAAGGTCTCATCCAAAATACACTAAAAAAAATCTGTTAATTTTAACAGAAAGCCTGTTATCTAAGTGCTGCTATAATGTATTCTGTTAGTCCAGCAGATTGTTCTGTTCAAAATAACACACATATTCTGGTAATTCAATGTAAAGATTCTATTAGTCTAACAGGATATTCTGTTGAATATGACAGAATATTGTGTTCTTATAACAGAATACATTCTAGCATCACTCAGACAAACACTTCAATTTTTTAGTGTACTTACATCTGGAGTGTAAACAATGATGTTTAAAAAAATATATATATAAAACATAAAAGTATATCATCTTCATCATGTATGGAACCCTGGTTTTAAAAAAGTTTAAAATGCTCCGGTGATATGAAACATTGTATTGAAAAAAGTATCATTTTGAAACATTTACACACTTTATGCACTTTAGAACTTGGAGTGCAATAATAAATATGCATAAATAAATTATAATTAACAATCCAAAATCTATAATGGCGTATTTTAAAATTTGTAATTCTTGTAACCCCCTTGAGTGCAGAGTAAAGTTCACTTAACGCACAACGGATTAGCACCTCAAAGAAGATGTATTGGAATACTTCACAGGATTTTTCAGCAAGAGCTGACAAGCTAATCCAGTGGTATTACTTACGCCCACTCTCCCCTCCTCATGTAATCCCCACGCGTTCATCATCAAATGATAAGGCTTTATGTTTAGAAGGAAAGTTTACGTTTCCAGCATGGTGAAATGTACAGTATTATACATATCTTGATGTAAATGAAACATGAAAGTCAGAATTTTTGCTACATCTATGACCCAAAGACAAATAGCTTATGCATGCACAACCCATCCCTCTACCCCCGGGATGTACTGAATCACTCTTCCGTGCCCGCTATATCTTCCACACCAGGTAGATGTCCATTTACAAACCTGTAAACGAGGAAACTTCTGAATAACAAGATGCAAATATTCCATTCTTTTATTTATTTATTTGATTGGTGTTTTACGCCGTACCCAGAAATATTTCACGTATACGACGGTGGTCAGATTTATGGTGGGAGGAAACCGGGCAGAGCCCGGGGAAAACTCACGACCATCCGCAGGTTGATGGAAGACCTTTCCACTTACGGCCTGAGAGGAAGCCGGCATGAGCTGGACTTGAACTCACAGCGGCCGCATTAGTCATTACGGGTCATTACGCTGTGGTAGCGCGCCAACCAGCTGAACCATGGAGGTCCCCCCTTCGTTGTTTGACAAGGTATTTACCATACTTAACAAGTGCAACACAAGATTCATGTGGCATACACTATTATTGCTTAAAATTTGTTCGGATTATAGTCATTGTATCATGTAACATTCAGTTCTATTTTGTCCGTTCTTTTCTGAATTTATGTTTCTTCCCTTATTAAACCTTAGTTCTGTCAGCAACCTGCAGCTGGTCGTGGGTTTCTCCGGGGTTCTGCTCGGTTTCCTCCCACCATAATGCTGGCCGCCGTCGTATAAGTGAAATATTCTTGATTACGGCGTAAAACACAAATCAAACAAATAAATAGATATTAAACTTTTACATAGTTTATTTAACAGAAAGGTCTGGACCACAGCGTTAAATAGCAAGCAAATAAGCGCTTCAATAAAGGAAAATCTATTCCGGGACAACTGCCTTTACGGCGTGTATGGCCTTTGTGACAAGAAGGACAATTTGTGGCAATGAGGGTCTTGTGACATTTTGCGTAATCTAACATTGGTTGAGAGAAAGTTGGCTTCCATAGTTGGCTATAGTGCGTATATCTGTATGCCACATGCCGGAAAGGTCCTCAGTAACAGGAGAAATGTTAGTGGTTTGCCTAGGCCACTCCAGTTTCCTCCATACAGAAATACGACCGCCATTGTATAGGTGAAAACTCTTAATTATGGAGTTAATCAACAAGCTAATGAATAATTAAGTCAACAATTAAAATCTGATATACTTACATTCACAGATTATTTCCGCGGAATTTAGGGTTTTGTCCTCCTCCTGGTACAGGAATTTCTCTAAAACGTAAAAGAAGACGAAAAATAAACTTGAGGTAAATACTACCTGTAAACACACACACAAAAAAACAAAAGTACATCAAGTACGATATAATGTAAATGTTTAATAAAAGTGTGACTCTAAATGTAAATGTGTCTTGAATTAAGAAAGAAGCAGACTTCCATAGTCTTGCATAATTTCAAAATTAGAGGAAATGGCAGAACTAAATACTGACAATTCCTTAAAACTGGGGTGAGAAATATGTCTTAAACAGGTCTTAGATATAACAATCGACAAAAATTTCGGACAGAAAGTTATAAAGAAACTGGCATGAAGGGAATAAAAAGAAAAACAATAAACGTTACTAATGAATGAATAAATTAAATAAAAATTTGAAAAATTACTTACCTGACATCTGCAGAACACTGAGGTTGGGGTTCGGCACATCCTTCTAACTGGCACTGTCTAAATTGGTAGAGCGCGCTGAAAAATGAACATAAATGATTGAAGTATTCAACTTTAGTATATAAGATAATTTGTCGTATTCCTATAGAAGAAAATGGAATGTCCCTGGATTTAGACCGATTCGAAATGTTACAAATAGCCAATGAACAGCGCTGATGAACGGGAGCAACTTTCAACGGGTGAACGTCAGTGGTTTGCCAAAGGCCAGTGGTTTATAAGTAGTTGGTTATTCAAAATCAGATTCAGTTTTCATGCATGGTCGCACATTCTACCATACACTCGAAACATTTGACAGTGTTTAGCACAGCTGAAAAAAGTAACCAAACCAAGTAGGTAAACGTATTTTCAGATACCAATTTCAATGCTACATCTTCAGATACGGAGTGTGCCATTTCCTTCACATAAATTCGAAGTTGATTGGTTATGGTTTACACCATATTCAGCGAAAAGACGCCAAACAGTCGCCTAGAAGCTCGAGTTCACCTTTCTGCAGAAAACTTATTTATGGAATTCAAACTTTATTATACAGCATTCAATTTATCTTGTGCATGTAGCGTTTCGGCTGCATAATACGAACAATTGTAGGTGAAGTGTGGATTTTTATCCGGTTATCAACTTCAGATGTTTCATCTTTTTTATCTGCCAAGTAAATCAAGATCTTTTAAGATCTTTTTTATCTGTTAAGTACATGAACCGATTCTGATCTGATATTTCACTTTTTTTAAGTGGTCATCAAGTTCAGATATTTCACCTCCTAAGTACATCTGTTAACTACATCCTGATATATCACATTTTTATCTGTTAAGTAAGAAGCTCCTGGGTCATTAAGCACTGCTAGCACGCTAACCATCAGACCCATTGATGCCCCCGGAAATTCTAATATTCCACCTGTTTGACTGTTAAATACTCTCTTATTATAACCCAATATTCTGTTATATTCAACATAATATCCTGTTAGTTTAATTGAACCGTTATTTTAAACTAATAGAATACATGTATGTGTGTTATATTTAACGGAATAATCTGCTGCAATAACAGAATACATTCTCGTACCACTCAGATAACAGACTAAAAATAACAGATTGATTTTTTCGGTGTATCTTAATCCCCTTTTTTCATTTTTTTGTTTTTCGACAAATAATGGAAATAAACATAACCCTGTGATATGTAAAGCTCAGGACTTACGCGCAGGGATCTACGTGACATATGTATCGTCGTAACTGCGATCCGCAACTCCCGCAAGATCCATAGCATTTCGACCATTTCGACCATCTGTTGACCAGTGGGCCTACAATCGGTGAGAATGTGGTGGTCGTGCCTTCAGTGGTAGTGGTAGTCGGCTGAGTGGTAGTGGTAGTCGGCTGAGTGGTAGTGGTAGTCGGCTGAGTGGTGGTAGTAGTCGGCTGAGTGGTAGTGGTAGTTGGCTGAGTGGTAGTGGTAGTTGGCTGAGTTGTAGTGGTAGTCGGCTGAGTAGTAGTGGTAGTCGCTTCAGTTGTAGTCGTGGTTGGTTCAGCTGTCGTCGTAGTGGCTTCTGTTGTGGCCGGAGAAATGATGCCGGTCTGTCCTGCAAAATGACATCATCATATGTGTTATGTACGACTCCATGGCACAATTCCATTCTCTGTAGGTATAATAACGATTCCATGCTAATGTTGAACGCGTCCACCTGTGATTAATTACTAATCCAGGCAATGTTTTACATTTTCAACTGTGAAGACTTACTTGAGCAAGTATCTCCTGAGAGGGTGAAGCCATCACAGCAATAATACTTGTTGTCAGCGGCCACATCAAAGCATAGATTCTCACGAGGCGTAGATCTGAGTCAAACAGATAAACAGATAGACCGTTACTGAGTGAACGAATAACCTCTAAATATCAGTAAATGTCCGATACTGCTACTGCGGTACGTTATAAAGTAAGGAAAAATGAATTACCTCCTTTTGCAGAACTAAATTCTTCTTATGTTACGTGAACTGTCCATCACTGAATAAAGATTGCTCTTAAGACAAATGTTAGATTATAACATTTTACACATGCATCTCGATTAAGGTTTCTACTTACACACTGTTACACGGGTACAACTCGGTTGACAAGCAAGCCGGCTGAGAATCTGAGTTCGATTCGGCCGAACAGCCACCACAAAATTCTGAAATGAAAAGCAGAAAGTTTATATACAACGGTATATTTATTTTGAAGACGGGAGACCCGGGTTCAAACTTGGAGCCGAGTCATACCAAAAGATTTGTAAAATGGTACTTGTTGCTGCCTCGCTTGGCGCTCAGCACTGGGAAGGTGAGAGCAAGGAAACAGGACTGGTTGGTCCGGTGTCAATATAGTGTGACTGTGTGGGGTGTCATGTCTGGTGTCTTCGGTGTCTTCAGGGGGGTTCAGCCCTTTGGCGGAATAGACACACATCAAGTTACTTCCTGAAAATTGTTTATTTATTTATTTATTTGATTGGTGTTTTACGCCGTACTCAAGAATATTTCACTTATACGACGGCAGAGCCCGGGAGAAACCCATGACCATCCGCAGGCTGCTCACAGACCTTCCCACAGACGGCCGGAGAGGAAGCCAGCATGAGTTGGACTTGAACTCACAGCGACCGCATTGGTGAGAAACTCCTGGTTCATTACGCTGCGCTAGCGCGCTAACCAACTGAAGCACGGAGGCCCCTCTTGAAAATTGTACGACGGTTTATACGACCAGGTAATATGAGAAGCTAAACAACCCTCTAAACTACCATAACGCAAACAATGTGACGAGATATGATGCAACGCTTGTGAAAATGGCAGGTGCTTGGTGGCCCAATCAAGAACTGTGGATTTATCAAAACAAACACTACAAATATGAACATATTACGGACAGGAGTATTTACAACAGCATAAGAGTGCTTTGCCAGTACTTATATGCATGTTTCTATTCACAGAATTCTGCCAAGTCTATGCCGGCTAAGTTCTACAACGTGCTTTGCCAGTAGTTATATGCATGTTTCTATTCACAGAATTCTGCCAAGTCTATACCGGCTAAGATCTACAACGTGCTTTGCCAGTAGTTATATGCATGTTTCTATTCACAGAATTCTGCCAAGTCTATGCCGGTTAAGTTCTACAACGTTCTTTGCCTGTAGCCACAAGCACCTCTCTTTTCACTGAGTTCTTGCTGTATCATGTATACCAAGACGACGTTGACTAAATTTTCAAGGGTATTGTACCTGCACTTGCAAGCACATCTTATTGTTCACAGTCCTCTCCTGCCGTACGTGCGAAGGCCTGGCAACAACCTGCGGATGATCGTGGGTTTTCTCCTGGTTCTGCCCGATTTCCTCCCACCATAATGCTGGCCACCGTCGTACAAGTGAAATATTCTTGAGTACCGCATAAAACATCAATCAAATAAATATTGTTCACAGAATTTTGTTGCCATCATGTATTCATACAAAAGTCTAGGTGGGAAAGTCTGTCAGCAACCTGGTTATGGGTCTCCCCTGGGTTTTTCAACGTAATGCTGGCCGCCGTCGTATAAGTGAAATATTCTTGTGTACAGCGTGAACACGAATCAAATAATAAATAAATAAATCATGTCAGAATCTATGTTCGTTAAGCTTTAAAAGATTGTGTATCTGTAAATCAACGAATCCCTTGTTCACCGAATTTTGCTGCATCCACACAAATATAGTCCTACCTGCAGAATATTCCACTTGGAATCCTCTGTTTGAAGTGAAAAAGTTGGCGGTTGTGAGTAGAAGATCTGAACCGTGCGAGACGAATTCCTCTTGTGGAGTTTCCCTGCCACAGAATCTGCCAAATAGAAAGTGACAGAATCAAACTTTCATCCGTCCACTCATATTGCGAATGGCCACACATTGTTTGGTCTACTGATGTTGCGAATGGACGCACTTTGTTTGGTCTACTGATGTTGCAAATGACCGCAATGTTTAGTCTACTGATGTTGCAAATGGACGCACTTTGTTTGGTATATTGATGTTGAGAATGGCCGCACTTTGTTTAGTCTACTGATGTTGCAAATGGACGCACTTTGTTTGGTCTACTGATGTTGCGAATGGCCGCACTTTGTTTGGTCTATTGATGTTGAGAATGGCCGCACTTTGTTTGGTCTACTGATGTTGAGAATGGCCGCACTTTGTTTAGCCTACTGATGTTGCAAATGGACGCACTTTGTTTGGTCTACTGATGTTGGAAATGGCTGCACTTTGTTTAGTCTACTGATGTTGCAAATGGACGCACTTTGTTTGGTCTACTGATGTTGGAAATGGCCGCACTTTGGTCTATTGATGTTGGAAATGGACGCACTTTGTTTGGTCTACTGATGTTGAGAATGGCCGCACTTTGTTTAGTCTACTGATGTTGCGAATGGACGCACTTTGTTTAGTCTACTGATGTTGCGAATGGCCGCACTTTGTTTAGTCTACTGATGTTGCGAATGGACGCACTTTGTTTAGTCTACTGATGTTGCGAATGGCCGCACTTTGTTTAGTCTACTGATGTTGCAAATGGACGCACTTCGTTTGGTCCACTGATGTTGCGAATGGCCGCACTTTGTTTGGTCTACTGATGTTGTGAATGGCCGCACTTTGTTTGGTCTACTGATGTTGCGAATGGCTGCACCTTTTATCTGCCAGAAGTCAATGCTGGGACTCATGTAGCTAAGAGAGGAGTGACGTAGGTCAAATGTAAGAGTCATTGTGAAACGTATTACAGATATACTAATATGTCGTCGTGATAGTTGCGTTTAGGGTTACAGTCTCATCATGGAATGTAATTCAAAATAGTCCTGGTGAAATATCTTTTTACGGAATTCAGTATCTCTGCAGGTTCTGATAGCAGTTTAGTCTTACCCAGTTAATATATCGCATATTTTCTAACCTTACATTTAGTAGCTACATCTTTTACCTTCCACCAGTGGCATACAGTACAAATGTGAAATTTGACCCTCAAACGAAAACATCGGTTTTACCTTGGGCCCGTTACAGCCATGTTTTGGTGTCGGACTTCTACGAAAGAGCCACAGGCTGGGGCACGGGCAATCCTAGAGCTGTCCTCGATAACAAAGTCATTCACAAACTTCATCCTGACTCTCATGTTGTCCGGGGCCTGGCATGCGTAAAAAATGTTGAATTACTAATTAGAATCGAAGAAAATGGATGTACAGCTGACCTTTTGACGGAATGTCCAATAACAATAATAATACGGATATGAATAATTAGATGTTTTATTCATTCATTCATTCATTCATTCATTTATTTATTTATTTATTTATTTATTTATTTATTTATTTATTTATTTGATTGGTGTTTTACGCCGAACTCAAGAAGATTTCACTTATATGACGGCGGCCAGCATTATGGTGGGTGGAAACCGGGCAGAGCTCGGGGGAAATCCACGACCATCCGCAGGTTGCTGGCAGACCTTCCCACTTACGGCCGTAGATGTTTTAACAATTTTAATCTGCACTATTCTCCTAAGGCTGTTCCTATACACCGATAGGGTTATCCATAAAGTCCACCTTGGAATTCAAACCTTTAAATGCTTTTAACTCTCTCTAAAAATTCTAAACAAATAAATGGGCCTATTTTATGCGCACCTTTTATGTGGTCTATCTAACGATGCGTGTCTTTTAAGTTAGTCAGTTTTTGGGGAAGAAAACTACCAGAAATGTTTGTTGTAAAATCATTTTTGGCAGTGTGTATATGTAAAACGGAAGATAAACGGAAAATTTTCGTTTTTATACATATTTGGAATTCTAGTCTTGAAGTCTAATACATATCGATGAAGTATCCCACATTAAGTTTAATGAGCGCACCATTTCAAATTACTGGGGTACGACTGACGCGACGTCGTTTCTCGCTGTTCTAGCATGGCCTCATAAAAATCCCAGACTAAAAGTTGATTTATATTTACAGTTATCTCTCTTACGAATGAACTAAGTTTATGTTATGTGCTGTATTATCTTTCAAAACAGTAGATCAAATCTTCTGTGCTTACCGTGAACCTGTATGCGCAGGTAGTCTCCAGCGCCATTCCATCTTCATTGTAACCAGGCGTGGTGAAAGTTTGAACGGAGGTTGTTGCTTCAAAAGTGTTAATGCCACAATCAGCTGTAGGATAAAAAAAAAACACAGTTTATTGGTTGACATTCTCGTGAAGAATGGAAAGATGTAGGCGAACTCCTCCAGTCAGTCCTGTATTTTAAAGTACGCACATATATGAGGTTGTATAAGTGAAATATTCTTGAGTACGGTGTGAAACACCAGTCAAATAAACAAATAAATATAGGGTATATAAGTGTACTTTATGACTGTGTAATAATTAACTATAATGTAATGTATTTCAATTTTTCCTGGCTACAGTTATGTACATTTAAACTGAGGACACCATCTCACGCCCGAACCCATCACACACACACACTCTCTAGCTTTCTCTTTCCACCGAGTGCCTTGTAGACTGTGGTTATTCCTCATGAAGAAAGATTTACATCAAAAATTAAAATTAGAAACTACTGAACAACACTTATAAATACCAAAAATTCTAGACAGAAAATAACATAAAATCAGTTGAAATTGTTGTTAACGTCTTCTTTTCAGACGATTTGTTTACTATGTAATAATTAATGATTAAATGAATAATTTAAGCGTTAACATTAGCGTTAACATTAGATAACTTATTACTGTATAAGAAATGTGAAGCAGGGGTACAGCTTAATCCAGATTAACAAGCTTCATGTAGATTGCTATAAACAAAATCCAAACAACTGACTCGACTCCGTTTTTGAAAACAAGCTCCTGGCGGTGACTCCGGATTAGCACAGACATAGCACACGTTTTGTCTGAGCTTAGACTTAGCCCTATCAGTGACTTGATCTTAGTACACATTTTGCCTTAGAACACACTTAGACTCAACACACAGTAGTACTCAACACGAACTTGGTCTCAACACACACTGAAGAGTATAGCAAAGCTGTGACTTACTACTAGAGATGGGCTCTTCGCAGAATGGTGGCGCCCATCCTAATGGACAAAGGCACTCGCTACAGTTATTTGGGTTTCTGAACCCTTCATGAGCACATCGGTCCCATTCCAAGGAATCCTCGCCACAGCTCTCTGTAAAACAAAAAACAATCCCAATAAACATGTTCCATGAGGAAAGAACAAACCGTCGTTGTCCATAACTTTTAGATATTGTGCCAGTGATTTTACTCCCCCAACAAATCCAGCTGAGATATGATACATGGTGCAATGTATTTGCATGATGAGCCACAATGATGGCAACAAAAACATTTTCAGGGTCAAGACTAGCAACATTTCAAAAATAGCATTAACTTTAAGCAAAGATCTCTTAGAGCACGTGTGATAAATTGTCAACTATCACATTGGTCGTCGCTACTCCAGTTTTACTCTCTGTGCTGTACCCTGTTATGAAGGTATGAGTCTATAAGAGCTCTTCCCGTGGTGACCCTGCTTTGGCTGTGACTTACGAGAACAGTATCTGCTGTTGGCCCCCTTGATATCCCAGAAAGATAATTCGTCTCTTTGGCCCATCGTCGCCCTCATTGCAGGGTCCACGGCTTCCAGAGTGTCACGCGACACGTCTCGAGCGAAGTCCTGTGAGATGGAAAAAGAAAAAAAACACAGTAATGATATAAGTTATTTTCCAGAATAAGGAAAGCGTCTACTCATTTTTAAGGCAGTTTTGATTGGTACCATGATTTGCCACTCCAGTTTCTTGCGTAAATCACCGAATTGTGTCAAGTTACTGAAGAACTTTGTCACATGAGAGATACAAATATGCACACGATATTGATGGAAAACAGGAAGCCTGGTACACTACTGGCTTTTCACGCATTATCACGCGAGACCTGTATATTGGGGCATAAATTTAAACGAGAATTTACGAGTCACGTGTCTGGTCGAGAAAACCCAATAGTGCGTACCATTTTCATTCGAATTTAGAGGAATTCGATGATGACTTCACAAACGGCCAAAGGAACTTCGTACTTACTCTGGAAGCGTAGTGCATGAGAGAGCTGTAATCGTATGGCGTGTTCTCTGTATGAAAAGTATTCCATTTGTTAGCGTAGAAATTCCCTTCAAATCCTCGCCAGACATTACTGAAGTTTATCCGGACATAACGATTTCTGTCCGGGCGAGACTGTTCGTGAGAAAATCCGATTGCGTGGCCAATTTCATGAGAGATTATTCCCAACTGAAATACATCAATGAAAAAAATGACAGTGAGTGAGAAAACGTCGACGAGGTGATATAGTTCTAATACAAGAGTTATGGCGACATACCCAGTGCATTTTGGACTTTTTTTAGAGTTATCTCCCAATTATTACACATCATACATCCATTACATCGTCTGCCTTTATCACACCTCATATCTGTTTTACATCCATTGCTTTTATGACATCTCATTTTCCCATTAAATCTCATGCGTGTTAACACCTCACGGCTCGGTAACAAGAAGCAATCTTAAACTAAAGTCAAAACTTCAACCATTTAATTTGGTATTTGAAATTTGTTATACAAAAACTTACACAGAACTTTTTTTGACCTTGTTACACGAGAAATAACAAATTTAAAGGGGTTTGAAATTTTGACCTAAGTCGAAAATCTCTTCGGGATACCGCGGCCAGATCTTTCTCACGCCTCATGTCTTTTTTTGTTTATAATTCAGGTTTGTCTCACATACAACGCTTTTATTACACCGAATGTCTTTATTACACTTCCCGGTATTATTACACCGAATGTCTTTATTACACTTCCCGGTATTATTACACCGAATGTCTTTATTACACTCCATGCCTATATTACACTTAGTCTTTAATACATCTCTCTTTTCCAGTGACATGTTCAGGCACTTGAAGTGATAATGTTACTTACCCGGGAATGTAATGCAGAGCATGGTTTTGTATCCAGCGCTTCATTAGTAACCTATGTTTTATGATCAATATTTATGACTAATGGTGTTTTAGATTCTGTTTCTTATTATAATATTTTATCCTAAGGCATTTTAGCTTGAATGTTAATATGACTTACAGTTTCGCAACCACGACCAATTGAAACTGGTTGTCCAGCCGGATCTTTCCCGATGTAGGAATAACACCTGTGGAAATATACAGTTTGAAATGATCTATCAGTTGTTATTAATTGTGACAGATTATAGTGGCTGTGAATGAAACAACGTGGAATAGATCAATATTCAAAAATGTAAGCCGTAGCCTTACATATGAGTTAAATGTCAAATGTTAAAGGGAAAACATTATCCAGAAGGAAACCACCATTGGTTAACCGGGTACATTAGCTGACAGCAATTGCTGGAGCAAATCTTACCAATAATCCCACACTAGCCCCATCCCAAAATCATTTATATATTTGTATTTATTTACTTTTACGCCGTAGTTGAGGATATTTCACTTATACGACGGCGGCCAAGATTAGGAGAGGTGCGGACGGGATTGAGCCCCGTGGGAACCCAAAATCATCCGCAGGGTGCTGCAAGACCACCAAATGAATACATGTACTAGATTACAATCTGAGACATTCAAAGACTAGCTACTTATTTGGATTCAAACATTTTTGTGTTTGGGCAGTTGACTTGTTGCTTCTCAGTTTTCGAGAGGCCTTGGTTACAATAACGCCTACGTGAGCGCTGGCGCACTCTACCGTTTGACGAGAGCCACTCCCCCCCTCCCCCCCCCACTAATATTGGTACGTAAACACGTAGATGAGAAAGTTTGTTAGCAGATTGACAAGGGTCAGTGGCTCACCAAGGGCCACCTGGTTTCATAAAACAGGTCGTCAATGTATAAGTGACAAATTGTTGAGTATGGTGTTAAAAACCAATAAAATAAATAAATAAATAAATACAATAACAGAGACATAAATATATTACGTCTGTTATAATACGTATGTTTCGGGGAACAGATATGAAGATAACGTTTACCCATTATGTTGAATAAATCGAAGATGTGGTGTGGATCCAGGGCTATTGTTTTCCGGGAATCGCATGCATGTATTTGTCTCCCATGAAGCTATAGCTTCCCTGATGAGCTCTCTTGTATCAAGGGCTGAAGTGAAACACAAGCGATATTAGCGAGAAATAAAGATAATCTCAAGTCCCAAGCCTAATCTCAACTTCAACGCTTATATGACACACTGAGTCAATAATGATCTTCCCTGAAACCCTCCATTCACCCATAAACTTTTACATATCAAATTTACGAAAAAATGAAACTAATGAGACACGAAACGCTATAACAGTAGTTCGCGGACAGAGGAATAAAATAAAACGAATGAAAACTAAATGTTTCTAAATATGTTGGCTACATATATCGGGAATATGTACAAGGCAAAGTTACAAAGTAATGTTCAATGATGATATCGATATTTCATTTCAGAAAATTAACGACTTCCATATTTACAGAGTGAATGAGAACGCCGGAATAGTAGGGTCTAATCCGCGACGACCAATTTTCTCTTCTAATGAGTACTTCATGCAGGCTTACAGCTCGCACACAGTTCGTCATCATATAGGCAGGAATGAATACAATATACAGCTTGGACGCGAATTACTGGAGGCGGGAATTGTTCCACATTATCATATTATCAGTAGTCTCAAGTTTGAGCATAAAACTCGGCATTTGCAATAAACAACATGCTCTTCCTCAACAACAACCAACTTCTAAATACCACCAAACTTTGTTACTTACTAAGTTTGCTGTCATCAAATCTCCATGGCACTATTGCGTTGTCCCAGAAATACTGTTTATCGGTGATCACCTTCCTCTTTACTCTTTCCGCAGAGCGGGCTGAACGATCCTTAGCGAGCAGTGCGAAGTCCGGGTTTGAACCACTGGGACGAAGGGTTCTCTGCTTACGTCCGGGAGTTTCGTCATGGTCAACTAGCTTGTCCACCGTCCTCGGAGTCAAGAGGATGTCACCTTGATACAACTTCAATTCGCTGATATCAAAGGTGTCCTGGAAAACGGGTCATTATAAGTTATGACGTGTTTAGCACAACTTAAATACTAGTAGATGAGAACATAATTTAACCCAATGAATACAAGTGATGAGCGATAACACACACTTTTATCGTAGTTGTCATCTACTTTCTCAATGTACAGAGGACTAATCTTTATTAAGAATATTAACATCTAAATGCTGAATTATAAAGCAAGGAACACAACAACAAACCCCCCCAAAAAATAACATGTGGTGTTTATTTGTTTTACTGGTGTTTTTTGCCTTACTCTATATAGACTTTTTCACTTATACGACGATAGCCAGCATTACAATGAGAGGAAATTGGACAGAGCCCGTCTCAAGTTAAATACGATAACTTTATTTAAACTGGTTAGCGACGACAGCATGTTTGTGCAGCCAGATAAGATATTTACTTTAGTTTTCAGGGAAAATTTATACCCATAAGCAAAGGAATTGCTATCTGTTTATTTATTTTAATGGCTGATGGTGTTCAAACTGCAGCAACAGGGTTAAGCATTCCGAATGATGTTTTGGATGATAAAATATTAATTTTCCTCCTAATTTCAAAATTTTTACTTGATTAAAAGAGTAAAACAAGAGTTTCGGAGGAATTTGGAAGTGCTTGAATTCACTGTTACCCTTGTCTTGTGAATAATGTCAAATTATTTTTTACGGTGGACACACTATAGAATTAAGCGTGTATAAAATGTTGGCGTTCTCTTACACGACAGCGGCCAGCATTATGATGGGAGCTAACCGGATGGAGCCCAGGGAAAACTCACGACCAGGTTGCTGACAGGCCTTCTCACGCTCGACCGGACAGAAAGCCAGCATGAGCTGAACTCGCAACGATCGCTTTGCTGGAAGGCTTCTGGGTGATTGTACTGAACTACCCCGCTAACTACTAACCCACGGAGGCACCCTAAAGTTGTTTAATAAACGAATAGATTCAACAAAGTAATACATTAAATTACTTACCACTGTTCGGCCTATACTGGCCGCCAACTCCTGGGTGAGTTTCGCGACTTTGCACCAGACGTCCACTCGGTCCTCAAAGCTCTGGTCAAACAACCCTTCAGCTATGACCGCCTGCCAAGTAAACAGTGTAGACGTTTTTGTTTCTGATTTCTGATTAACTGTTAAGTGACTGATCGATTGTTAGATGAATGAAATGATAAGGACTTTCTCAGTTGTTTCCTTTCAAGACTATATTTTTCAGCCAAGCTGAATGTTTAAAACTACCCATGATGGAATTTATAGAAAAGGCAACATCTAGGAATGCGAAGGAAATGAAAGAATAGACGGCGAGCCCAGAGAATCAAAGAAACGAAGATATGCGTGAAATACACGGAGTAAAATATTATTAAATAATAGTAGTATTAACTTATTGATTTATTTATTTGATTGGTGTTTTACGCCGTACTCAAGAATATTTCACTTATACCACGGCGGTCAGCGCTAAGGTGGGAGGAAAGCGGGCAGAGCCCGGGGGATACCCACGACCATCCGCAGGTTGCTGCAAGACCTTCCCACATACGGCCAGAGAGGACTTGAACTCACAGCGACCGCTTTGGTGAGAGAACCCTGGGTCATTACGCTGCGCTAGCGCGCTAAGCAATTGCGCCACGGAGGCCCCAAGTAGTAATAATTAAAATGGCTGGTATCTCGTATATGACCACGGTGAAGAGTGTATCGAAAAGAGAAGTTGACAAGGAAAGAATGAATCATACAACTGAAATTTTCATAGAAATACCAATATAGGTATATTAGCATGTAAGGGAAGGAGAGGATGGGGGCAGTGGGGGGACAGGGGGGGGGGGAGGGTGGTGATGAGGATACCGTATATGTAGATACCGGGATCTTAAATTTTCATACAACTGAAAACTGCGCAGAAAATTAGAAAGACCGTGGCAATTAAGAGAGTATAAGAAATAGAGTGCGTCGTAGAATTTAGAATGCACAGAAATCGGAAAGTCTCACACAGTTACGAATGGTTATAGTGGAAATTGAAATCATTTTTACGAAACAAGAAATCGCAACAGGCCATTTTAAGGGAGATAACTCACCGCCTCATCCGCGCCTAGCCGGAGGTCTCTCCTGTTGATTTGAGTGTCTTTAACTTTAAGGATGATGCCACCAGGACACGTCGTGCTAAAGTCGAACGTCCGTCTCATCAAGCCCTCCATCGCTGCTCGTGTAACACGAGAATGAGGAGCATTCTCCCCCAGTAGGGGCATACCTTTGATCAAGGACACACAGGCCACGTAGAGCCATATACATAACGGAACCAACATGGCTGCTGGGGTACGGTTTCGGAGCTTTGATCCAAATCCGAAATCTAAACGCAGTAACTTTTTGCGTTAATCACTTTTACAGTTGCTATAGATAAGTTTTCAGCTTATGTTAGCTTTTAGCGTCTGTGTCTTTTCCTTCCAAGACCACGGCAGCTATTCAGAAAAAGAAGCAAACCGTTATAGAGACTGCCTGAACGGTTCAAGACTGATCGACTGATTCCCGGGGTTATTATGATATCTTAGGTGAAACTCACTACTTATATGTTTGGGCCTGCTAATTTTTTATTGGTTGGCTTTTTTTCCCAACTGAAGGCGCATCGACATTAGTTACACATGAGCAATCAAGCGATGCTTTCACTCAGCTGTTTATTTCAGAGTTCCTTGAAATACTGCCTTAATTGTCAAATTCAGTTTGGTGTATATCATGAGACAACACTTTATATTGCTTTCTTATTGTTTTTTTTCGTGTTTATTTATTTATTTATTTATTTGTTACCGGTACAGTAAAATTGAACCTTTGGCCTATAAGAGTTTGGCCTATCTTATTTGATTTGTGTTTTACACCGTAGTATCTAAATTATAATAGGGCGGCAAGAGTTAATCGGTCAAAGTCTTTGGCTAATGGTGAAATTAAGAGATTTGTCAATCAGATTTTGAGCAGTAAATATTTGTCAAGAGAAAAGGTTACATTAGAAAGTTACATTTAGCTTACTGCCGTCTTCTCCCATGAACCAGCTGAATTATAACGAGTAGCGCGGCGCTAAAGACAAATCAGATAAAATCAAAAGAGCCTTTGGAGGTAAACATAATTATGACAGTCAAACACGATTAGATACTAATCAAAATCAAATTATTCGTTTAACATGAATAATGGATAACATATGCACTGCGCATGCTTAGTTCGTTCCAAATACAACAAATAAACTACTGTCCCTATGAAATGTAAAACAAAAGAGTAGTGCTATGCTTTGCAGCATGTAGGTTGAATTCCTGGAGTCCATTTGGATATTGTGTGGGGTATTGTCATTTTAATACTGAAAATCATAATATTATCTTCATGATTAAATCGCAGACTCGGTGCCACAATATAGCGGAAGTTGAGCTTGGTGATATGCCTTAATCATTTTCATTCACATTTTCTTGTGTATAGTCTGATCAGTTGATCAACTAAAGGGGTGGGGGTTGGGGGGTGGGGGTTGGGGGGTGGGAGTTTATGGACTCGTTATAATGTAAGGGCATTTTGTTAGTTTTTGTGAGCAATTTTTTATTGATGTTTTTTGGGGGGGTGGGATTGGTATTTTACGTTGTAATCAAGAATATTTTACTTATACGATAGCGGCTATTACTATGGTGAGAGGTAATGTTTAGGCATTTAGGAGTTAATAACTTAAACCGTGACGTCATCATAACTGACACCACCCGTACCTGTCTAATCTAGCAAAACCAACTCTGTTCGATCGCTAGGTTAGCAAAACGGATGTCACTAAAATTAAATTCGCACAACCTAGTGCAATGTGTATGATCTGTTTTTTTTTTTACGTGGCGGTGTATAATTTTGCTGCTGTCTTCGCTGTGTTACCCTGTAAGCGGTACGAACATCGTCATCACGCTTTATCACTCTGTCATCTTGACAGCTCATTGCACGGAAGTCTTACAGGCATGTAGTGTTCATCTTGTCACAACAGATACAGCCATTTTAGCCTGCAGGCTGAGGAACAACTACGAAACGTCCTATAATTTGTCGAGATATGAATTAGTTTTTTAAATATGGCGAATTTAATTGAAGGAAGTAGGCTTAGTAACAATAGTTCAAATGGTTTGTGATGCTTTTATTTTTTTGGTCTGCCTGTAACTGACAAAGTGTGCAGAAAGTTATTTCGCTTGCATGACACAAAGAGTGTATGATATGAAGTGAAAATGGGCATACAACATTTCCTCAACAACCTCACACCATTATCACTAACTCAGCTGCAGTGACAAAAACTTTGTAGTTACTGCCGTTATTGGGAGCTACACTAAAAAAATTAGTCTGTTAATTCTAACAGAAAGTCTGTTGTCTGAGTGATGCTAGAATGTATTCTGTTATTATAACATAATATTCTGTCATATTTAACAAAGTATCCTGCTAGTGTAATAAAATCTTTATATTGAATCAATACAATGTGTGTGTTATATTTAACAGAATAGTCTAGCGTAATGCATTCTAACATCATTCAGACAAAGGATTTTCTGTAAAAATTAGCAGATTAGTTTTTTCAGTGTTGCCCTTGACAAGTGGTGAACAGCCATGATTTTCAGTAGCTAAAACTAGCACGGCGCAGGTTCAAAGCTGGCATAGGACTGAACACTTGCAGATTCGTTGGCTCTCACCGCATGTTGGTGAGTCTTCCATAATACTGAGCTGTTGACGACGGTCTGTGGCGGTCTGCGCAGACTGACGTTCGCTGAACAGCTCTTTTAATATCTAAAAAAAAATTTGCACATTCTAAGGTTCTCATTGCATGTTGGGGCCTCCGTGGCCGAAGAGATTAGCAGGCCAGCAAGACGCAATGACCCAGGAGCCCCTCACCAATGCGGTCGCTGCTAGTTCAAGTCCACCCGATTTCCTCTCAGGCCGTATATGGGAAGGTCTTCCAGCAAACTGTGGATGGGTCGTGGGTTTCCCCCTGGCTCTGTCCGGTTTACTCCCACCATAATGCTGGCTGCCGTCGTATAAGTGAAATATTCTTGAGTACGGGGTAAAACACAAATGAAATTAATAAAATAAATAAACAAATCTAACTGCATGTTCGTGGAACTTGTATAACACTGAGCGGTTGACAACGCTCGTGTTCCTTTGTGCAGACTGACGTTTGTTGAGAAGCACTCGAATATCTACCACCAAGACGGCGTGGATATCTGGGTAACCTGTCAAAGATTGGTGGTTCACACTGGGTACATCCGTTTTCTCCACCCGTAAAACTGACTGTCATGAATACACACTGAAAAATTCTTGAGACCTGCCCATACATGAGGATAACGACGTTATTAATCAGTCATTGATTTAATTTGATTCAATACTGATTTGTTTTACATCACAATAAAACAAACATTTCAATTATACGACGGCGATCAGGGTCGTGGTGGAGGGAGATCCACGACCATCCGCGGGTTGCTGACAGACTTCTTACGCAGGACTGAAAAGGAAATCAGCATATTGTTGCTGATATTGTTTAGAGGCTCCTGGTTTACTGTGCTGCGCAAGCACGCTAACCACTCGGCCAAGAAGGCTTCTTATCAGTCATTACCTGTAGTTTGATGTATACTAAACATTTACACTCTATACGTACTGCCCCAATAACGCAGTTGGTAGAGCTTCGGGAGCGGTAGATCCAGGGTCAATCCTGGGTCGAGTCACACCTAAGACCTTAAAAGAGGAAGTCCCTCGTTTGGCTTACAGCATGAAGGGGAGAGTGCGACGACTGGTTGACCCGTATCCGTATAATGGTTCGAACGGGGCAGCTTATTTGCCTTCGGTAAAGCGTCTCAGTGAAGCAGCACTAGATGAAAGAGCGGTGAAAATCCGTCTTGCAACAAGCAGGCACATTACATGCACTCTAAAGACTCCTTCATCGTCATGTCACTGAAAAATTAAGTACGACGTTAATCCCCAAGCGTGGAGATAGATGACTACTTGTCAGTTTCATTTCTCACGATATGGCTGAAATTATTTCCCAGTGAACTCTTTTCCCCTATTTCATTCATTCAGTCCCTGTCATTCATTAATTACCTGGAGAAACCAGTCCGCCAAGGATGTCCCTCCAATCTGCTAGACACCACCGTACCCAAATTCTACTTAAAGCTATTCAAAATCCAAAGACAACAACAACAACAAAAAAAAACATTCGCCGCTCATCACATACCGCCGACAAATGAATCCAACGTTTAACAACGTCTACGACTTCACGCTTGGTCGATCCTGTAAATTGTCCTTACAACACAGACGATTGGGAAAAAATTTCTGAACTGACACATGTCAGTACTGCTTGAAGCTCTAAGACAATGTATCCAGACGTAGCAAACTTTTACACTGTGTATTTGCAAAAAAAGGAATAAGTCGACAGTTATGCTTCTTGTGCTGTAAGCAAATGTATTTCAAGGGGTTGCGAATCATCTGACGTCATCTTACGTCAGCTGATGTCATCTCTGGATGTACATGTAGATTACCTAGACAGATTGAAACTGACATATCCGTCATCATGCATATACGCATGCGCTGTAAGGAGTATGGCGCTATTTGGCTTAGTACGATATATGATATGTCGGGTGAACAACATCAAAAAAGTAAAAATGCATGCGTCTTAAAGGAGAAGAAAATTTAAATATCAAACAAATACCATTGAAAAGAGTATGCATTTCCTCACGGGTGCATGCCATAAAAAATTCCAATATGTACCTCAAGTTGATAAATTATAAATAACGTCAGCGCCAAAATCCACTGTGGGCGACTCCTTTTTTGCCTAAGAACTAGTACTGAAGTCTTCTGTGTTAGGAAGAGATTTGCTGTCGGAAACCGCCGAAGTACAGTTCGTATATTTCCGGTAGAACTCTTCTTCCCAGAAGAGTACAATTTGTTTTTCGCTTGACGATCGGGAAACCGAAATGTTGGACGTAGGTTCCGAGTTTACACGAACCAGCCGACAGTTTAACAACTCTCACTGGCTGAGAGGCAACACACCCCCAGCATAAATTACAGGGTGTTAAACATGGAGGAGGCCATGGACTCAGGGATTTACGCCAGCTTTGCCGTTTTCAGGCTTTACGTGTATGGCGAGAAAAAATCGCAAAATTATGCAGCAGGCACCACCAGATATAAAAAATGTGTTCTTTTCAGCCTATAGTGTCATTGTTTTAAGCTTTCTTCTCCTTTAATATGACAAGCTTTAACGATGCATATATTCATTTAGTCAAGAGTTGTCTTTTCTTTGAAGTGAATGTAAAAATTGTAGATTACCCGCTCTCACTTCTGATCGTGACTCGGCGACAACATAAAGCTTTTGATGACGCCCATGTGTTCGTTTCTGCTGTTTAAACGATTGGTCTTCCACATATTTGCACATTGGTGCATATTTGTACCTCATATAACAGAAAGAGTGTCAGTATCTTGCCAAACGATACGGTTTATTTTTTCTCCATACTCAAGAATATTTCACTTACACGATGACAACCAGTATAACCAAGGGGGAAAATAACGGGCTTAACACGTTGGAAAGCCACGACCATGCGCAGGTTGCTGAACGACCGTCACACGTATGACTAGAGAAAATTAGCACGAGCTGTACTTGAAGCTGTCGTCGTTGAATTAAAACATTATTGAGTATTTTGAAAAAGAGAGAAACATGTCTATGGATGTATGTTAACAATTTATTGTATTTATTTATTTATCAGATTGGAGTTTCACGCCGTACTCAAAATCATTTCACTTATACGACTGCGGTCAATTCGTTGTAGTGAGAAGGCGAAATGTACAACGAAAACTGTCAGGCAAAGAATACTATCGTAAATAGATGAAGATGAGCAGACCATGAGGTGCTAGATTGGGACTGGCAAAGAATCGACTGCCGCTTTAGTCATGTGGTAGGGGATATGACGTCAATTCATTGCAACATCACCAAAGGAGGGTGAGCGACAATGTGTTGTGGACAAATATTAAACAGTGCAGGATTAGGGATTGTTCTTATGTCTGTGCATATATCCTTTGTGTAACAAGGCACGAGACTAAAGAGTTGACACATTGTACAAAGGTAAGCTGTGCCCACTACACTTTTTCAGATTCTTATTGCACGCAATTCTGGTAACAACGTATTTGTTACATAACACGTCGTGTGTTTATGTCAGCCTGGCTTCACCCACATTTACAAGAGCTGCTAAAATGTAGAACCTGGTTGTTTTTGAAAATGTCTCATAGGCCAGCTTTTCGCTTTACACAATAAAACCGGTACAGTTTGGTGTCAACTCAGTTGGAGATCTACAAATACAATGACAATAACGATTCTACAAAAGACTAAATAGTAGCATTTGATTCGGAGAGAAACCAGAGACTCCGCATGCGCAGCTTCACGCTCTTGACTTCCTCTTTCTGGTCATGCACGGAAGAGTGGACTCTTACAAGAAATATTGTCGGACATAACTACAACAAGCCCCGGGGTTAAGGATGGGCAACTGTATCACCCACAAGGGAGACGTCACAGTGTTGTCATCGACTCTCCGCATGTCCAGGGGTCGTCTGGGGTCAGCCGAGGCAACGTACCGTTCCTTTGAGTATCTCTCCCCTGTCACTTCCAGCGAATCCATACAGGTAACCCGAGCTATCCATACGTGTGTCATGTATCAGAGATCTGCCAAGGCTGTGCTTGACTTCGACTTCGCGCAGTCTAACAGTGTGCCTATCACAATATCCCTCAGGATATGATTTAGACTTACAGCATAAAGAGAAAACCCAGAGTAGTGACGACGGTTTGATAGCTGGCAAATGGTCATATGTAGCCTAACCAGTGAAGTAAGGCCTCTTACCAATTTACGTCAGTCAGGGTTTTCTCCTAACTGTTCATGTAAATGCATACATAGTAACAACTTATACACCCCCTAGCACCATAGCTTAAGCAGAATTAGGTAAGAAAAAATGTAGTGGCATCGCTGGTCTAGAATTACGCAGAATGCTGTGTTGTCATCACATTTAACATACAACCACATTAAAACAATACAGAGAATGTGCACAATTATAGATCAAGACGAAACACTAATTAAATATTTTCCAACAATTTCTGATTATCCTGGAACACAATTATATTTGGCTCACGTGGTGACTGAATCGCCCAACGTCCCCTTCCCCTCACAGAGACTTTTGGATCTATTTATAAGGTACCAACCTTTAAGAAGAAAGACATTGCAGGATGAAATGCTTGGTTTTTACATGTTAATACGAGTGAAGGATGTATCCTTAACATACTAAAGTACTAGTGAAAAAAATTATCAGCTTTCCTCTTTGGATGTAAGAGTTGTCTTAAACTACAGTTTTGCTGACGCCCCAGCGGTCGGTATGGAGATAAAGTCGTATGGTGTGGTAACGTTCTTAAAGATAAGCCTCAAAACAACATTTCCTGGGAGAGAGCACGAATTGGGAGCGGTAACCTGGTACCGTGTTCTTAACGTGTTCATAGATGACGTCATTTCCTAACATTTCCGACCGCTGACGGAAATATGTATAAAATAGAGCGGAAATTAACAAATATAAAATATACCTCAAAAATGAATGTAAAAAAGTTTTTTGGCATATCTGTCTTTATTTTCCTTTAAACATTACTCATCGCTTTGTAGTACCTATTCATGTATCATTGAAGCTCTTAGGTACCGCTAGATGTAAAGCAGTCTTTGTTCTATCTGCATGTATACTGTGGGTGCATGTATATGTATATGTAAACTGTGTTGTAAAGATTATATTGAGTTCTGTTTAGATGTGCTATGTACAGCGTAAATCATGTATAATGTAGTATGAACTTGCAGAAATATTACATTAGAAGACCCTTAAAAGAAAGGAAAACGTAAAAATACAGTTGGTACAAATATTAACTGATGCTCACTTTATTTCTACTGCTTCGTTCAACAAAAAGGTTTCCTCGTTTTAAATTTCTCAAACTGCGAATGTGCCGTTATTCGTCCATGCTTTGGTTTATACTAAACATAGCACAACAGTGAGAAGTAATTCTTGTGAAACAGTGAATAAAGAAGACGTCCATGTATATAACGATACTTTGCTGGAATCACGGTTGTTTCCTTTCCCTATAAATTGTCACCAAATGTAATTTACACTAATTATCTCTAGGTAGGGATGGTCGTGGGTTTCCCCCAGCTCTGCCCGGTTTTCCGCCACCATAGTGTTGTCCGCTGTTGTCTAGGTTAAATATTCTTGAGTACGGCGGAAAACACCAATCAAATAAATAAATTAATAAATCAAATAAAAAATACATATATATTTCTAGATAGTGCAAAACTCGAGCAATACGATGATGCCGATCAGATCACTGCACTGACAATCTATCTATCACATATCTCATATAAAAGCTATTTTGTGACATTAAAATCCAGTTATGTACCTGGCACTCTGTTGCTTTACGTGGTGTCTGGTAGTGCGATGGCCTGCGCCACGCTCTAAAACCAGTACGCGCTCATGGAGATTGTTATAAATTTTAACGTATTGCAATAGTTCGCAGCCGCAGTTTAGTCGTAGGAAAAAAAAATAACAGACAATGCAAAGTTGTGTAAAGCGATGAAAATGAAATTTAGAAGACATTCTGTACGTGGAGCAGTGCTTTTAAAGACATTTTTTTAGATACCTGTAATAGATCAAATGCATCCGCCACATATTGAGTAAATAAATGAAATGAAAAAATGTCCGATATCGCGTTTCAAAGTGCACACACGAGAGAAGCTTCGCATGATCTGCCTATAGAGGGATCCCGTTATGTGCTTCTATGGAAAAAGCGTTAACATAATCCTCGCACATCAACGGTGTATTAAGATCTAAATTGACATTTTAATCACCTCGGTAGGATTATTTTATCGGAAGTTATAATATTCGTAGGACAACAGCCTTTCTTCATTGCGTGTATCTTCTTTTTTTTTTCACAACTTTACGGTCGCCATAGAATGATAAAATTGTGTTTTCTAGTTAGAATTAGTTCGTCCCATTTACCTGAAACAGACGATTGTTGCGCTAAGAAGGTCAATTTTTCCAAACAAAATGAGTGAAAATTGAGAAAATAGCCCGTTGGATAATTAATGACCTGGTTCAAAATACGGTCAATTTTTAAAAAATCAAAAATCTAATCTTCATATGGATTGTGCCTCACCAGTGGGGTCAAGTGGTACACTTTGACATAAGAGTATAGTCCAGACTTGTATGCGCCCCCAAAAAATTGACCTACTTTAAAAGAGAACATATAACTTCAATAATTTACAAAATTAGTGAGTTGCACGCCAGTTGCACGCCAGACGACAGAAAGACTTTCAAAACTTCTGAGGTTTCTGCATTGGAAAGTTTGTTATCAAAGTTCATGGCTATCGGGACTTGTACAGTGGAATGTACAGTTTGAGAAGGATACTCCCTGGAAAATTCCTGAAGTTGTACTTCTGCGAGTGCCATGGTTGACATTGTGTGTGAGATTTTGTGGGAAAAAAAAACAAACAAAAAACGCATCGTTCTTCAAGGGAGAAATACTGGATGGGACACACGAGTCCATTTCTTTTTATGTACTGAGTGGGTAGGACAGGGCTACGCTTGAGGTGGAAGGATACGTGCAACTGGTGCCTTTGAAATGACGTAGCTCATTATTTCCTACATAGCTTTTCTATGAGAAGCTGCAGCGTAATTGTTGACCTTTGCAGCATTTTTGTGACAAGTTTGCCTTTGATAATGACATGCAGACAGTGTAGAAAGTTACACTTTTTTCCGAGGGTTTAAAGACAGTAAATCGCATGATCATGTAAGTAGGTGAGCGCTGCATGGAAATTCCCATTTAGAAAGCTTTCCCAGCCAAAGGTCACCCAGTGCCGAAGTAGTTCGGCGCGTGCGAATGCTCAGAGGGGGGTGGTGATATGGAAAAATATCGCACGGTCCTGTATCAGGCGGGTAACATGTAACAATAGGTATGTGATAAGAACAGTTAGCGGCCTTCCTCAAGGAATTTGTGGATTGCCTCATTCTCACTGCTTGCGTCGCCATGGTGACAAAAAGCTCGTGTGACCATTGGTTCTTGTCCTCTGTCAATATGGTTTGCTTATCTGTGTGTCACATAGGGGAATGTTCATCACTAACTGGCCAAATGTTGGTGATTTACGCCGGGCACTTGCTTCCTCCACGCATCAAACTGACCGATATCATATAACATACAAATTCTTGAGTATGGTGTTAAACAAAAGTCAAATAAACAAATGAACAGATATAAACATGGATGTGTTTGAATACTTTCCACCCTAATTTCGTCATTTCTTTGCTTGTAAGGATGTTTTATATAGAAGATGAAAGGTTCAGCTATTATGTATTTTGCACAAAAGTCTGGTGCAGATTTGTTTAGCAAACTGTACTTCGCAGCTGTAAAGTATACTACCATTTTAGTTACATGATAGAGGATAAAACGCCACTTTCAATGAAAAGATGTCTTTTACAACGGACAACTGAAGGCATAGAACTATAGAATAAAAAAAGAACTATAAGCTTTGCAACATCCTTTCTGTATGTACTTGTAGACAGATCAAATTTACCTTCACACAGTCAAAAAGCGTTGCATCCTAAAGTAGAGGCTTAGTGCGCCTACGATTATACGGAAACAATGATGTCGCTAGCCTAGCCTAGCAAATCGTGTGACGTTATTCGCCGTTATTGTTATGTGATTGGTCCCCATAAGCTGACGACACCGGCGTTTCCTTATAATCTTAAGCGCCCCAATTCTATTGTATATTCCTCCTTTAGCAATGACGTTTTGTGACGCCACAACTGGTGAGGTATTACTCACACATTACAAAAGAACAATGGTCAGTCCAGCTTGGACCCGAGTCGCCATTGTGCGGTATTGACACGAAGTTTTCCATACTTCTTTGTTTTATGATGTAAAATCATCTAAAGGCAAAGCATCGACCTAAACGTTACAATTTTCTGGACATATTACCGGCAATCCAAAGCTGTTGTGAGATCAAACAGTACTGACAAAAGTGACGCTTAGCCATTATCATTCATTCATTCATTCATTTCTTCAGAAAATCGGACCCACTGGTACCGTTGGTTTTGTATATAAAGATGGGACTGGTTTTTTAAGGTTTAACATTGAACAAACCGCAAGGCCAACTCAACAGTCTATCACTGTTCCAGCTGTCATTGTTTAACCAAATCACCTAGATCCTTAAAATGTGTGGACCATTTAGTTCATAGACCCGCGCGAGTATGCTTTTCTAGCTGATGTTGAAATCCAGGGTCCAGTTGTTCTAAACTTATTAACACTTATCACCAGAATCTTATCGCCAAATCTTCAAATTTGTAGTTATTCCCAAAATACTGGAGTAGTGGTATTTAGCTATAAACTAAGCCCTCTGGTGTTATAATCTGACTTTAGATAACATCATGTCGGAAGTTATAATATTCGCAGGTCAGTAGCCTTTCTTCATTGCGTGTATCTTCTTTTTTTTCACAACTTTCCGGTCGCCAAAGAATGATAAAATTTGAAGTATGACTTTTGGCTAAAATTTGAAGTATTACTCAATACCAACATTAACTAATACACTTCTGAACAATTGGATCCAGTACAACATGACTTGGAAATTTCGAGAAATGTGAGCCTACAGCCTACAGGTGGGTGTTTCATAAGTCTATTAAAAGTTAAGCCAGGTTTAAAGGGGCCTCCGTAGCTCAGTCGGTTAGCGCTAGCGCAGCGTAATGACTCAGGAGCCTCTCACCAATGCTGTGAGTTCAAGTCCAGCTCATGCTGGCTTCCTATCCGGCCGTAAGTGGGAAGGTCTGTCAGCAACCTGCGGATCGTCGTGGGTTTCCCCCGGGCTGTGCCCGTTTTCCACCCACAAAACTAATGACATTTTAGTCCGGACTATAAAGTTTAGCAGGGTCTAACTGCTAGTACGCTTGGTTAAAGAAAATGACTGGAACTGTGAGAGCAACAGCAAGCTGACAGAAGATGTTGATTTGACCCTTGACTTTGGTCACTTTCACATTTGCCACAAAAAAAACTTCCTACCTTCCAAATGCCACTACTTTTGTTTAGAAAGAAATGTTGACTCTCCTTACAGGTAGAGGTGGAAGAAACAACCACGGTGACGCGTACGCAGAAGAAAAAGCGGTCCAAGATTCTCCTCAACAAGAAAAGGGGCAAGGAAAAAACCAGGGGCAAGGAGAAGACCGACAACGGTGAAGAAAGATGTAACGAAGGTTTTGAGGCTGCCCCGCAATTTGCCCCGCGGTTTGTCCCCGAGATCCTGGTCACCAGCCCCGGAGGTGCCTGCCGTAAGGCCACGTCCGTGGGGATAGCTGATGGGAACCATAACGTCTCTCATTTCATGTCTTACACTCACATTGATATTCCGGAAGTGCCACTTGGCTCTTACCTTCTCCGTCAGTTTGATCTACATGGCGACCAGGTGGCAGTTGTGAGTACACACAACTTTTATGCGAGTTAACAAACAGTGGCTGTGGTTAGATGAGATAACCGTGTCGTGTCCAACGCGTTTGGTACGTAGTTACTCAAACACCATTTTAAATTTTAAGACCGATTTCTTTGACTTATGTCGACTTTTGAAATGCGATTATAAAAGTTATTGTTGGGCCGTAGAAATTAAAAGCTTGACCACCTAATACAGGTGTCAATATTCACCTTCGGTTACAAAAAAGTAAGCATATTCAGGACATTCTGCCTTTTTAAAAAAAAAATGGCTTTGTGGAATTGGGTCATGGCGTCTTTGGTACCAGTATAGCGGAGCACTGAGGTAGTTCTATTGAAATTATGAAGCCTACAAGAAATGGAATAGTTAATCGATCGTGCTTCTGTTAGCTAGATTTATATATAATGTACAGTGACTTTTTTTCACTCAAGTCTTAAAACTGAACCACCTTTACGATAATCCATCAGAAATTCGTGCAGAAAACTAAAACGTTAAATATTTTAGATAGGTAGTATAGAAACTCTAAAAATGTATGCTTAAAAAGAATACGTTGTACGTAATTTTTTATATTGCTAGTTTTAAGGTTAATTCACAAATGGATTGTTGCCATGTTTCTTTACCTATAACATAGGCATACTTATAACATAGGCATACTTATAACATAGGCATACTTATAACATAGGCATACTTATAATATAGGCATACTTATCAAAAAGTGCGGGGTTTATGTCAGTTAGGAGATTTATAGAATGGTTCTCTGCGTTTCCAAAAGAATTTGCATTCACCCCCGCTCTCTCGTTTTCAATTTAAAAGAACAAAATAAAAATTGCAGATATTAACGATTAAAACGTGGAGAAATTCAGTATTAAAACAGACTGATGCTGAATAAAAATGCGTTTTCCAGATAGATTCACAGCGCGATGAAAGCTACCGGTACCGGGATATGGCCGAAATGGTCCGAAGTATCGCTTCCGCTCTCTGGAAGAGGGGATTCCGTCAAGGAAACACTGTCTGTGTCGTGTCCTCCAACTCTATCGACGTCATCCCTGTTATGTGCGCAGCCCTCTGCAGTGGAGGGATTTGCGCCATGATAGAACCCAACATACCTGTAGGTAAGCATAATACAGAAATTCCTCTTACTATCCAGTTTTATTCAAGTGAAGATGGAACTGAGTAATTATTTGAATGGTGTAAAACTCCGTATGCCTGCTTAACAATTGGAGTTCCCCCACTGTCACAGTTTGTGAGACCTCGCTGTCAAGGCCCTATGACCGTTTGCACAGTATAACGTTTGTTGAAGTCCTCTTGTCTCCCACCAATATAGTGTGAATTGCGGCCAGCGTGCTTCCGCCAGAGGATTGTCCGCCAATCAGTGATCCTCCCTTATAAGTGTGTATTCCCTTCTTTCGAGCCAAATGCATCTACTTTCAGATTCGATTCGTTTCGTGACACTATATTACACGCCACCAATAAGCAGTGCTATGAACGGTGAAGTGCTTTTATCGAAACGAAGAGCCAGCGGAAATTCATTGTAATGTGAGAAAATACCGACGATAACGAAAGAAGTCGAACGACTAATGTAGCCTTTGTTGTTGTCCGCCACTAATTTCTATCATGCCTGTTTTGTCTCACTGCCCCATGTTTTTTTCAACTTCTGTCATTGTCAACAACTTATAGGTGCCCATCGACCTTTGTAAAGTGGAACCTTATTGGGCCGTGAATCACGAGCTAACGATCAGGCTTTAAAGTGTTAATATGGCTTATTGATTCAAGGTAGCAGATGTTGGACATCGCTGGGTTGATTAAATGGAGATGTTTTCTACAAATTTATTTATAACCTGTGCCTTACTCTTAAATGTTTATCTTTCTAGTGATACTATCCCGCCGCATACGGGAGATCCACCCTATGGTCATTGTCACGGAAGCTGCTCTCGCCGATGCCTGTCTTAGAGCAACTGCCACGGCCGGCATTTTGACTGTATGTGTGTGTGTGGAAAGAACAGATGGGAAATATTTGAAATCTCCTCTAAAAGTTTCTTCATTAGATACTGTCCACCCCTTTAATAATAATAATGATATTTTAACTCCAGCTATGTGGATGGAGAACTTTTCTCAAAAGATATAGGCCTTCATCTGCAGATAGTGGTAATATAGACTGCATCTACTTATAGTCGTAACGTAGACGATCTGATTTTGTGCTAATTAAACGTCACCTTTTTCTGGAAATAACCCAAGGTTTGTCCTTTCGGCATTTAATTTTGTCTTAAAGGTTCGGAGTATCCGTGGCCAAGTGGTTCGGGTCCTGGTGTAGAGACTTAAAAGCCTCTCTCCAATGCGGCCGATGTGAACTCAAGTTCGGCTGATGCTGGCCCCCTCTCATGTCGTGCGTGGGAATGTCTTGCAGCAACCTGCGGATAGTCGTGGGTTTCCCCCGTGCTCTGCCGGTTTTTCTGCCACTATTATGTTACCCGTCGTTGAATTATCGCCGAGGTGAATTATTCTTGAGTACGGTGTAAAACACCAATCAAATAATCAAAATAATAACCTTAAAGGTTGAAATTAATAACAATCCCTGTCACTTATTACCGATCACCAGAGAGAGAGGATATTTCCCTTCGATAATCCCTTTTGATAATTCCTTTTTATAATCCCAAGACACTTTTACAAAAGCTAGATTTGTACAACTCTGAAGAATACCCTTTCTACCAAAATGCGTTCTGGCTTCAAATTTAAGTTTTTTTATTGGATTGGTGTTTTAAACTATACTGAAGTATATTTCGCTTATACGACAGCGGCCAGCATTGTGGTTGGAGAGGAGGGGGGGGGGGGGGAGCCTGGCTGAGCCCGCCGGAATCCCACCACCAGGTTGCTGACAGACCTTTGCACGTACCACTCTGAGCTGGATTTGAAGTCAGAGCGATCGCATTAATAAGAGCTAGCACGATAACCACTCGGTCACATAGACCCTTCGGAGTTCGAATAGCATTGGAGAACATTATTTTGTTAACTGAATGTGATCACTTTTGGTTATTTTCCTCAATTGTTATTGATTGATAGATTGATTGATTTATTATTCACTATGCTCACTTATTTTGTGTACCTTGTGCACGTATTTACTAATTCCAGGAAATTTACACAATTGGCAAAGAGGACGGCTTCCACTCACTTTCCGAACTCCACGCTGATAACGGAAGTTGCTTCCCGACTGGAATAAAGCTACAACCCAAGAAGACATGCGCACTGATTCTTTTCTCATCCGAACAATTTAGCAGTCCCAAACCCGTCCATTTGAGCCATTACAGCGTGTTGTCGAACGTACTTCAGGTTCTGTGAGTTGAGTGTTGTAAAACGTACTTTAAGTTCTGTGTCGCTGTGAGTTCAAGTCTAGCTCTTCTCTGGCCGTAAGTGGGAACGCCTGTTAGTAACCGGAGGATGGTCGTGGGCTTCCCCCGGGCTCTGCCAGGTTTCCGCCCACCATAATGCTGGCCACCGTCCTATAAGTGAAATATACTTGAGTATGGTGTAAAACACCAATCAAATAAATAAATCGTATCAATGTAACACCATATTATATTGTTTTCAACGATCAATAATTAATTTGTCACAATATGGTATCAGACATTCTTCTTCTTTTACTTTCATTGCGGCGTTATGCCACTATTTCTTTTGTATATATACTCAGTTCGTGGGGCTGAACCATTTTAAGTTTCTTGCTACAAAATCAAATGTGTTTAAATAATACCTCTCCGGCCGTACGTGGGAAGGTGTGTCAGCAGCCTGCGGATGGTCGTAGGTTTCCCCTGGTCTCTGCCCAGTTTTCACCCACCATAATGCTTGCCGCCGTCGTATAAGTGAAATATTCTTGAGTACGGCGATTGACTGTTACAAACACGATCACGTCGCCAAATGCATACTGTAATGAAACAGAGTCTGGCAGCCATTCATGGAGATTGCTTGGAAGCCGTGACACTGCAGGCAGTTCTACAGGTAGTTAACGTTTTATGATTGCAGAACAACCTTAGGCATGAAGAGAGGGTCGACACTTGGATGTTTTCTACCCATAACTCACCACTTTGGCATGATAGGAACTCTGCTGTGTGGCCTTATGGCCGGAACCAAAGTCATCCTGGTGAAGTCGGATACGATGGAGCACTGCATTACAGCTCTTATCAAATACAAGGTGACGTAATTTCTTTCGTTTTAAAATTGTTCACACCAAATTCTTACAGCGGAATTAATGGTGAAGTAATGACGGCTCTATAGAATAAGTCGAATGGGACACACTTGCAGAAGAAGCAAGCGGCTTTTCTAAAATGGTACTTGGACAATAATACAGTAAATAAGTAGGCCTGTCTTTGAGTTACATGCTTGAGAAATGCTCTGTATGTATCTGCATTGAATGGAGATAGAATCTGTACAATACATTTGTCTTAATACGTATATGCGATATGAAATACATAACAAATGAATTTATTTATTTGATAATTCGATTGAAGTTTTACGCTGTACTCAAGAATCTTCAACATCTATTCAATACGTCCTGCATTATGATGGGAGGGAACTCACGTGCGACCGGTGATGAAGTCAGCATGAGCTGGACTTGAACTCACAGCTAGCACATTGTAGAGAGGCTCCTGAATCATTCTTCTTTGCTACCACCCTTACCACTAGGCCACTCAGGCCTATAGTGCATTGGTCTTGTTACTTTATATTAAATTCGTTGGGAATGGATGAAGGACGCAGTAAACCTCTATAGCCCATGGGAACCATTGCCAGAAAGCTTAAAAGCCGTCTTTACCAGTTCACCTGACGTACCAATCTCGCTGAAGTCATTTCTGTCGAGGAGCCTCCATGGCTCAGTCGGTTAGCGCGCTAGCGCAGCGTAGTGATCCAGAAGCCCCTCACCAATGCGGTCGCCAGCTCATGCTGGCTTCCTCTCCGGCCGTACGTGGGAAAGTCTTGCAGCAACCTGCGGATGGTCGTGGGTTTCCTCTGGGTTCTGCCCGGTTTCCACCCACCATAATGCTGGCCGCCGTCGTATAAGTGAAATATTCTTGAGTACGGCGTTAAACACCAATCAAATAAAATAAACAAATAAATTAAGGATGCAGTAAAGCTCTATAGCCCATGGCAACCATGGCCAGAAAGTTTAAAAGGTGTCTATACCAGCTCACCTGACGTACCAATCTCGCTGAAGTCATTTCTGGCATTTCTGTCCATAAATAGATCTGAAGTAACGCCTATTAGGTGACCTCCGGTGTAGACTTCATTTAATGCATTTGTATTCAGAAATTATGAACCTTCAAAAGGTTGGCGGTTAAAATCAAAATGAGGTCAACTGATTGCGACAATTGCACAAGGTTTTGATGACAGCTTGCTTTCAAAACTTACTAACCAAGTAAAGTCGCTGAATGTCTATTTCTGTGCTCAGAGAACAAAAAAAAGAAAAAAAAAAGAAAAAAAAAAAGCAAAAAACAGAGAGAGAGAGAGGGAGAAAAGTGTGCATTGTATATAGAGATGGCATTTGATCTTTGTTATCGATCAAACCATCCCCGAGATCCGGTCAGTTTGCATAATTTTAATGTTATTGTGTGTTAAATGTGATGACAACGTAGCACTTTCAGGATTTTTTATTCTCATTTCTGCTTAAACCCATGGTGCTACTATTTACGTGGACAGTTAGAACAAAATCCTAACTGAGGTGAACTATGTAAACTAACAAGAAGCCGTATTTCACCGGTTACGTCGGAGTATTTGCCATCTATCACACTGTCGTCGCTACTCTAGTTTTACATCTCTTTGCTGTACGTCTTTAATAGTATTTATCAAAAAGGATTCATCAATTTTGCAGCCGAGGCGAATCCACATATCATCAGATCTGGCCGTCACGATGTTTGATGATGAGATGATATCACTTTGTGATCTGTCCAACCTGGAACATCTTTTGTGCGGAACGTCACCGCTCACACCAGAAGCACAATCCGCCATTGCTGAGAAAGTCCAACCAGCCGTTGTCTCGCAAGGTAAAGTATACCAGCAGGGATGTGTTGGAAATATCGCATTTGTAGTAACTCAGGCACAAATTACATATCAACAATGGCATCAGGGGCCTCCGTGGCTCAGTTGGTTAGCGCGCTAGCGCATTGTAATGACCCAGGAGTCTCTCACCAATGCGGTCGCCGTGAGCTCAAGTCCAGGTCATGCTGGCTTCCTCTCCGGCCATAATTGGGAAGGTCTGTCAGCAACCTGCGGATGGTCTTGGTTTTGCGCCGGGCTCTGCCCGGTTTCCACCCACCATAATGCTGGCCGCCGTCTAAGTGAAACATTCTTGAGTAACCCTTAAACAGCAATCAAATAAATAAATAAATCAAAGATGGCATCAAAAACCACATTGGCCTATAAACATGTCACACTGGTCATAGATGATCACACCAGCAGAGAAAAGTCACATACACCCGACAAAATGCCACAGCTATCAGAAAACCAGACGGTCTTCAACGAACTTTTGACTGTGGGAACTACCACCTGAGGGTGGTCTGCTGTTTTTATCACCAATGATCCACACTCACTGACAACAAGATAATCTAAAGATTCCATGGCCAAGGCCGGCTTTGAACACGGCCTCTTCCAACATCCATTAACTGGTAAGTTCGGCTGTAAAATATATGTTTTAACCTGCTTGAAATACAGGTCCAGTTCTCAGGTTTTACCGCTGATTGTCGTAAACGGTTATTTGCGGTCAGTGTATCATGGTTTTTATAAATATTTATGAATATCAATAATATTCACAGATTAAAACATGAATGCAAGACATAGATTAGAGAAATATTGTTCTCTTTACAGCTTACGGTTCCACATCGACACTGATAACTCACTGTGGGTGCACCCTGTCCCCCTCACCCCCCGGATCTTGTGGCAGCTTGGCGCCCAACACAGCCTGTAAGGTACACCACTAAACTCATTTTCTGTTCATTCGTCAAGTAGTTTATCTATAAATGACATGGTGTCACGTGCATTACGTGCCTCGTACTGTGTTGTCAAACCCAGGTTGAGCTATACCAAAAATATTTAAAAAATGGAACTTGTTGTTGCCTCGTTCGGCACTCAGCACGGAGAGGTTCGAGCAAGGAAACATGACTGTTTGGTCCGGGGTCAGTATATGTGACTGGGTTGGGTGTCATCTCTGGTGTCCTCGGCATGATACTTACGTGACGGATACACTTCAGCGGCATGGACTTGGTCTGCCACAAGAATATACCGTTTTTGTACAGTGTACACACACCTACTGACTCTTCGTCGTCATATGACTGAAAAAGTGTAAAATACGACATAAAACTCCAAGCATTCACACATAGTGTATTGTTCTCGCTACAAACTGGCTTAAATATCGCTTGGATTTTTTTTTTTTTTTTTGATTGGTGTTTTACGCCGTACTCAAGACTATTTCACTTATACGACGGCAACCAGCATTATGGTGGGTGGAAACCGGGCAGAGCCCGGGGGAAACCCACGACCATCCGCAGGTTGCTGACAGACCTTCTCACGTACGGCCGGAGAGAATATCACTTGGAGCCGTAGCTATTGTTTGTGTATACATAAAAGCGCAACGGAGATTCATATTCTGATTTTCGAGAACTTACAAGCTACAGTAACATGGTACATGATTTGGATATTGACTTTATTTATTTATTTATTTATTTATTTATTTATTTATTTATTTATTTCTCATAGAGCATTCTTTGCGTCTATATCTAACTCCACTGGAAAGTATTCACTTGCTCTCTTTGCGTGAAGCCGTCTTAACTTCGTACTTTGGATATTTGCATAATAGTGCTTTGGTGGTTAGAATCCAACGTTGTTTAGGAATTGGCCTTGTGATTATTGCTCTCCAGTCTTAAGTGTCAGCAACCTGCGGATGGTCGTGGGTTTCCCCGGGGCTGCGCCCGGTTTCCCCCCACCATAATGCTGGCCGCCGTCGTATAAGTGAAATATTCTTGAGTATGGCGTAAAACAGCAATCAGATAAATAAATAAATTATGATTTTTGACCTCAAACGTCAATTTCCGTTGACAGCTCCTATACGAATGTCTGTTTTGACACCTAGATTCAAAGTTGATCAGATTTTGTGCCATGAAAAAAAAAAAACAACACTTCGATACGACGTAGGAATATAAGCGTCATGTCCGACATTTGTATACCATTCGTAGTCCGTAAAGGGCGTTCCAAGTCGATAATCGCAAGATCCATTTCCAAAATAACGTTTAACACTAGCTCCCAAAGACAAAGGTATGTAAGAAATTATACAAATAGGAAATAAAGCCAGTAACACACAAGAGAGAAGCGGTCATCAGTTTTCAATGATGCCGGGCAGACAGTTGATATTCCAGGCATGAATTCCATATCACAGTTCAAATTCGTAGTCCATGAATGAGTTCCAGGTCAAATAACAATTGAAATAACAGTTAAACAAGGTATCTCGTCGCGCTTTGATTGCAACTGTTCATAAAGGCATCACGGGCATGGCTGCCTTTACTGCCCCTCTCCCCAGGCTAAGCGGTACTAGATACAGTTCGAAAATGACGTGCGTTACAGACCTTAAGCAAAAAGATTGTGACTCAAAAGTAACGGACGGTTACGTCTTTCCCGTTAATATGTAAGGATCTCGTACGACACACAAGAGAGAAGCGGTCATCAGTTTTCAATGATGCCGGGCAGGCAGTGGGTATTCCAGGCATGAATTTCATATCAAAGTTTAAATTCGTATTCCGTGAATGACTGAAGATGCTATTAAGGTTCTTAAATTCTCGTAACAAATTGAAAAGTATGTCATTTTACACCTGAACAAGCAGATACTTGATATTGGCACACGGAGACCTCTGTATACGGACACAAGCGGAGAGATATGGGTGACAGGGCCGCAATGCACGATGGTTAGTGATCGAAGTACTCCCGGGAAAGCCAGGCAAACACACGAATGGATATACACAGGTTTGTGTAATGGTTTGTTGTTGAATTCATGAGCAGCAAATTCAGGCTTTACGAGATCTACATGTTATGAGATAGATTAATGTTCACGTGTCAGCCTTCTCATTTTGAAAAACTCACGTTGGGAAGCGGGATTTCGCACTAATTATACTGCACCGCAGTGCTGTCGTCTTTGCGCCTACTGACAACATCGCTAAATATAATAAGCTAGCCCTATGCACTTTAACATGGCGTTTATGGCTTCAAATTCAATTCATAAGGATTGCAGACTATAAAAAATATCTTTGAAAGTAACAAGAACGGAAGCAGAATATTTCTTCCCTTCTCAGTTGTTCTCTAGAGTGGTAATACGCCCATTATCTTATCACCCATGTTGGTCGAGCCTCTAGTTATTTATTTATTTATTTGATTGGTGTTTTACGCCGTACTCAAGAATATTTCACTTATACGACGACGGCCAGCATTATGGTGGGTGGAAACCGGGCACAGCCCGGGGGAAACCCACGACCATCCGCAGGTTGCTGCGAGCCTCTAGTGTTGTTTAAACAATGTTGTTTACCGATTAGCGTGTCTGCCTTATCGATATCGCCGATACAGTTGGAGTCCACAATGTTGCCACCCATAATTTTGCCACAAGACAAGATAATACGAAGACCAAAATATGCTCCAAGCAAGGCCAGTTAATGGTACTCTACACGTACGATGAATTTGATCGATTGCTATTATTTTGTTCCTTTAGGTGACGTTGGAAGAGTTGATGGCAAAGGGAATCTGTTCGTGGAATTCTCCAAGCCACTCGATGACTGCTATCCTTGAATGTTACGCCAGCCCCACAAATCATGGTTTCCGTTCGTTTAAAATCCTGCCAATGAATCTTATCATCAAAGATCACGTGATCCAGACAGACACTGGGACTAAGAGTGCTATTGTCTAATCATACTAATGGTAATGGACGCCTTCGAGGTTGGCTCAGGATTTCACTATTTTACGGTGTCTTTGTTTTTCCTAAAGACAGATATTCAACGAGATGAAGTTTCGAAGTTGTACTAAGCTCTTTGCGTTCGATGATTAAGAATATAATATTTACATGCATGTATGTACGTTTCAACAATGTGTGATGCCACTTTCAAAATATGTATTTACCTAAATATTCTCAGTGAGTATTCTTTGCCTAATGATAGATCTTTCAATGGGCAAAATGCCATTTTTGAAGGACGTCTGTGCTGAAAATTTCTGAAAATTTCCTTCAGGAAATAACTATATATAGTTGATCGGTAATTAACGCTGTAGGCCTACTCTTAAAACTTTCTCACTTAAGACCGATCCGATAGCACAGGTGGTAGAACGTCCGCTTCAGGGTCGGTAGATCCATGGTCAATCCTGGATCGAGTCACACCTAAGACCTTAAAAGAGGAAGTTGTAACTTCCTCGCTTGGCGTTAAGCATGAAAGGAAGATAGTGCAACTACTGGTTGACCCGTATCAGTATAATGGCTCGGGCGGGGCGGCTTGATTGACTTCGGTAAGTCGTCTCAGTGAAGCAGCACTAGATAAAGGAGCGGTGGAAATCTGTCCTGCAACAAGGAGGCACATTACATGCACTCTAAGGATTCCTTCGTTTGACTGAAATTGTTAAGTACGACGTTAAACTCCAAGCGCTCACTCACTCACTTACTCTCTCTTGGGGTAGAAGAAAGCAAAATGTGAGGAGTACATGACTTGAACCTGCAACAAAACTAGCACATGCAGAATTAGAACACGCGACCTCAGTGGTCAAGACCATGATTATTGCCGGAATTGTTATAAAAATGTTGGTGTTATTCAGACATGAATGTAGGCTAGATGGCAGGTTTGATTCATGAAATACAAGATTTGTTTTCTGTATAAATATAAGTGTCATGTCCGACATTCATATACCATTCGTAGTCCGTAAAGGGCGTTCCAAGTCGATAATCGCAAGATCCATTTCCAAAACAACGTTTAACACTAGCTCCCAAAGACAAAGTATGTAAGAAATTATACAAATAAGAAATAAAGCCGGTAACAAACAAGAGATAGGCGGTCATCAGTTTTCAATGATACCGGGCAGACAGTGGATATTCCAGGCATGAATTCCATATCAAAGTTCAAATTTGTAGTCCGTGAATGAGTTCCATGTCAAATAACAATTAAACAAGTATCTCAGTCCCGCTTTGATTGCAACTGTTCATAGAGGCGTCATGCAGATGTGATGAGCATGGCTACCTTTACGGCCCCTAGCCCCAGGTTAAGCGGTATTAGATACAGTTCGAAAATGACGAGCGTTACAGCGTATAAAGCTGGAGGACCCCGTTTAGTGCTCCACAAAACATGGCACCGCCTCCGGCTCTTCGGTCCTCGTTGTAATATGACTGAAAAAAATGTTCATTACGACCTTTAATCCCAAGCATTCGTTCATTCGCCCTGCCTGGCGTCCATCGCACGTTCCTGTTACAAAAAAAAAAAAAAAACAGTTGAAACTTTCCGTAAACTACAGTACATAGGCTATGTACATAACGTGCATCAACGTGAGATTCAGGGGTTACGGTGGACTTTTTACACCATATCGGACTAAGAGGTGACTAGCATGGAGCTAAATGGGCGAAATGATTATTTTTTTGCCGATTCCTCAGGTTTAAAGTTCTGCAGGACACTGAAACTATCATATATGAAAGCTAAATATACTGTTTACTTTTCCAGAAAATATTTCTTACCTAAAATCTACGTTATATACTTCTTTAGACGCATAGTTGTATGTGGGTTCAATAATAATAATGAAGTCAAGGTATCGCAACGTAACAGTTGTTACTCGCATCACTTCGTTACATTTGTGGTGATGCCTTGACTTCATTGCTATTAAAAGCGATATGTTTCATTTTTTATGCTTAAATCGTCTAAATTGCCTGTTTCTCCTGGGTTACTCCACTTTGCTTTCACCTCCAGTAATGTAGTCACGTCACTAAAGAATTGGTGATGATTGGTTCAAAGCATCTGTAACATCATAGTAAAACCATGGCTTGCTACATGTTTATTACATGTAGTATTTATTTGTTTATTTATTTCATTGGAGGGGGCCTCCGTGGCTCAGTCGGTTAGCGCGCTAGCGCAGCGCAATGACCCAGGAGCCTCTCACCAATGCGGTCGCTGCGAGTTCAAGTCCAGCTCATGCTGGCTTCCTCTCTGGCCGTATGTGGAAAGGTTTGTCAGCAACCTGCGGATGGTCGTGGGTTTCCCCCGGGATCTGCCAGGTTTCCACCCACCATAATGCTGGCCGCCGTCGTATAAGTGAAATATTCTTGAGTACGGCGTAAAACACCAATCAAATAAATAAATAAATTTATTTCATTGGTGTTTTACGCCGTACTCAAGAATATTTCACGCACACGACAGCGACCAGCATTATAGTGGGTGGAAACCGGACAGAGTATTACACGTAGTACAATAACCGTATTTGTACTTAGTGTGAAATTAAAAGACCATGTTCAGCAGCCAAAAAAGAAATCCTTTTCAATATGCTTCAAAACGTTCACCAATCTTTATTTCCATTTTAATAACTGTAAAACAAACAGCCAAAAATAATGGACACCGTATTTGGAATCAGCACGAAATGGCCTTTTGGGTGATGCTTAGCCTACTTTAAATGGTCTGTTCTTTCAAGGTCTATACATTTATATTCAGGAGAATTGTTGCCATGGCTACCTTGCTTTCTGAATACCTGTTATGGCCTTGCTCATTTAATCATGTGGTAAACCATACGAGTACGGATAAGCTTTCTTGTGGCGCCCTCCCGAGAACGAAGTATAGCCCTGAAAATATTACCCATTCTAAGCCCGAGATACAGAAGTACTTTGGAATAGAATAGAGGGCGTTAGGCTGGTCCCGCGTTCCAAGCATGTCAATCACTGGCGTCATTACTGAATACTTCCGAACATTGACGGAAAATATGCATATCACTGGGTTTATCGAGAAGTATAAAATATGCCTGTAAAATGAAAATTTTTCAGTTATTCTTTGGGGCAGGTTTCTTTATTTTCCTTACAACTATACTCTTCGCTTTATACTCCATTTTCATGTGTCCTGAGAAACTAGTATTCGGAGTTGCGTAATTCCTAAGATACAAACACGTTCACTATGTTCGTCTATGACGTCATCACCGAATGCTTCCGACCACTGATGGAAAAAATGCATGACACAGACGGGTTATTGAGAAGTGCAAAATCCTTGCCCTTGGCTGTTTAAGACCTATCATGATCACTCTCAAAACACCCCGATATACCGTGCTGGGCGTTTTACATGCCACGCGCTCGATTTGATTTATTTATTTATTTGATTGGTGTTTTACGCCGTACTCAAGAATATTTCACTTATACGACGGCGGCCAGCATTATGGTGGGAGGAAACCGGGCAGAGCCCGGGGGAACGCTCGATTTGAAATCTGCAAATGGATGTATTGGATTACTTGAATTAACTTGATTACTCTAATTAACAAAGATAATTGGCGTTTCAATACTAATACAGTGAATATTAACATAGCTGTTTTTCAACAATATGTTAGGTGTGAGAAGAAGTCTCCCATCTACGCGGTCGCTGTGAGTTCAAGTCCAGCTCATGCTGGCCTCCTCTCATGCTGAGTTTTCCCCCAGGCTCTGCCCGGTTTCCTCCCATCACAACGCTGGCCACCTTCGTATAAGTGAAATATTCTTGAGTATGGCGTAAAATACCAATCAAATAAAGAAATGGATGAACGTTAGGCGTGGGAAATTTGCCACTAACTTGCCTGACGTGGGTTGTTTAATCCGGTTTATCCCAGCCATAAAACTGATGACTGTTGTATACGTCTTAGGCATTAAGATCACAAACCTCAGAGCAGCCTACATGTACTTCTCTGTTAACACAGTTCATGCATGACCGGTACAAGATCAAACAAAAAACACCCAAAACACAATAACTTTCTGTAGGTCATGTTTTCAAACAATTTACACAATCCAGAACTTGACAGTTTCACCGCGTTCCTTTCTTCGTGCGACTGGATTGAAAGTTTCTCCGTCTTTGTCTCATGTTTTGGCGTTTCATTTGGAAAGCGTATTGCTTGGCTTTCTTCCGACGTTCCTTTAAAATCTGCTCTGGTCGACGTATTTCCTTTTCCTTGCTGCCAAATCTGAACTTTTTCTGTCCAGAAGGTCCTGACTTGGAATTATCTGGACCGGCCGTGTGCCCTGAAAAAGGGAACCTTTCTCGTGTAAATGAAATGAAGTTAAAACAAAGAAGTGGGATATATGTACATATAAAAGATACACCTAGAGATCCGTGTCAGTAGTAGGCTTAGTATATAGTCAAAGAGGTAAAAAGTAGGCGCCAAAGGGGAGATCACTGTGGCCCATTCCACAAGAAAGGCTAAGCTTAGACGGCGAACTCGCCAACAATTTTGTCTAACACGTTTCACAAAGAAAATATTTGGATATGGACTATGGTCTAAAACTTTCTTGTCCGAGATTTTGAAATAAAAAACCAGAATCCTAAATCACGTCCAAATTCGAAATCCTTAATCACGAAACAAATTCGGCTTTAATGATGTTACCATTCCCGTTTTTTGAAAGTTTTTAAAGCTCACAAACTACCAAATCACATCCTGTATTGTTATTTCGCGTCGAGTTATCGCCCTTCGTTTGCAAAAACGTAGAATAAATATCTTTCTGCGTTACTTGTACAAAGTACTTTTTAATTCATTTATACGTGTATTTTGACGCCAATTTAACAATGACCATAAAATCAGACTGCTGCAGTGTGGCCACAAACCCAGCTATGGTAAACCGGCTATGATTCAGACAGTTTTACTTTTGTGAAACAGAATAGTCATTTTTTTTTTCTGTGGCAGGAGTTTTTAGAATTTTAGTTTCACCCTAGTAAAGCTGACTAGTGATTTAGAATCAAAAGTTTGTAACGTCCGTGACACCTTTCATGGTCTACACGGTCCAACATTCAGACCAGTTAGGTCCCCAATAAAGAGCACTGATGTAAAATTAGATAACAAAAGTGATCAGAAAGCGTCACTCACATCGCTTCTGCCTGTTCGTGGTTCCTGACGCCGAGAACCTGTTATGCGCAGAGTTGTCTTCCTTGTCGCTATCATCGCCGCCGCCATCCGCCATCTTGTTCTTGTTTAACCAATCTTTGTAAGTATAGAGTGTTAAGGAAATACACATAGATTTGACGTTCAAGACAAGATCTTTACATGTGAAGAATAAAAAACAAAAGCGAATAAATAAATAACAGTACAGATGAACTACTAAGGAAATGTTAACACTGGACACATGGAATTCAAGGTGAGATTTTTCTGAACTCAATTTTTCAAAACTGTGTTATAACATTTGTTATTAACTTTGTTGAGGAAATAGGCAGTTCATCTTTAGTACGGGTTGGCTTCAAGTTTTCTGAAGCAGTTCATGCAGATATAAAAAAATACACATGTGCATGTACAATATCAGTTCCAAGGGTAGAGAAAATAGGAGTGTTAAAAAAAAAAACAACCCAACCTAGAGCAAATAATGCGTTGTTTTTCACTTAAACGAGTGAGTGAGTGCTTGGGGTTTAACAATTTTTCAGTCAGATGACAATGAAGGAATCCTTAGAATGCATGTAATGTGCCTCCTTGTTGCAGGATAGGTTTCCATCGCTCTTTTATCTAGTGCTGCTTCACTGAGACGCCTTACTGAAGGCAAGTAAGCCGCCCCGCCCGAGCCATTATACTGATACGGGTCAACCAGTAGTTGCACTATCCCCTCCATGCTGAACACCCAGAGAGGAAGTTACAACTTCCTCTTTTAAGGTCTTAGGTGTGACTCGACCCAGGATTGACCCTGGATCTACCACCCCGAAACAGATATTTCACTTCAAGTTTGGTATGTAAAAAGATATAATTACCTTATACAAATATATGTACATGTATGTTTGGAGCATAAAATGATTGTTTTGATGGTAACACTTAAGGTTTTCTATAAGGAAATTAATAAACTTCAAAAAATAAAAGGGTCTTAGGTGGTTTTATAAGGTGGATGAATCAATGAGAATCAAGCAAAATATGCTGCTTAAAAAATGCAGACTTAAGGAAAAATACCAGAATTGACAAACTTTTCAAAACAGAAAAATGTAAAAGAACACTGGATGGACATGGCTGAAGGCAAATCAGAAGACCTTCACGTAAGGCAACTCCACTAGTCCTACAAGCTCTTATGGCTACCACCGGCCCCGACAGCACCGTTAGTAGAGTACCGTCCCTGGTAGATCCAGGATCAATCCTGGGTCGAGTCACAACTAACACCTTAAAAGAGGAAGTTGTAACTCCCTCGTTTGGCTTACAGCATGAAGGGGAGAGTGCGACGACTGGTTGACCCGTATCAGTATAATGGCTTGAGCAGTGCGGCTTACTTGCTCGGTAAGTCATCTCAGTGAAGCAGTACATAAAAAGAGCAGTGGAAATCCGTCCTGCAACAAGGAGGTGCATTTCATGCACTCTAAGGATTGCTTCGTCGTCATATGACTGAAAAATTGTACGACGTTAAACCCCAAGCACTCGCTCTTCTGGCTACCAGGTGTTTGGAAAAAGTGGAAAACTCAAACTCCCCACACAGCACCTAGCGTGTCTGAACTATTGGAAAAAAACCATTACAAAATTCACAAAAGGATATACGTTGGATCTGTAAGACGCTGGAATCCACGCTCCACTTTCTGTCTGAATCTTGCGATTCTTTGGGTCTTGCCCAGCTCCCACTCTGACATATTTCTTCTTTCTTCTGTCCCTGTTCGAAAAAGAAACAGAACACAGTTTTTCAGTTTCAGTATATTAACACAAACTTCAGATGCAAGAATATATGCACATTACACTGGCACAGAAATGGGGGGAAAAACCACAGAAAAATACCCACAAAATATTCACAAAGAAAAATACATCATTACTTTAGTAGACGGTAGATATAGAGTAGGTATTAGCTATCTGGTGACCACAGCACGATGGTATCCATGTGTAGGTAAATGTAAATGCATCCTACAGAAAATTAAAACTGAAGATTCAAATTTGGTTACCATGGTAACCATGGAAATGGAACAATGTAAGGTGCGACACATTTCTACATATGTATCTATCAAAAATTAAACTGCACACAAAATTTTTATCAAAACAGGAGAATATTTGAGGCAGTTACATTGTATTGTACAAAAAAAAAAAAACAATGAACAGAATCAAGAAAACTATTAATTAGCAAAAAACTTACAATCAGATTTGGGAATTTTTTTGAAATTTAATTTTAATTTCAAAATGACTGGCGCTTGCCCATATCAGGGAATACTTTACATATAAGACAGTGGTCAGGTGGTCAGGCTGTGGTGGCGTGAATTGATCTATTTGAATTATACTCTAGAATATTTCGCTTATACGACGGCGGCCAGCATTATGGTGGGAGGAAACCGGGCAGAGCCCGGGGGAAACCCACAACCATCCGCATTTTGCAGCCAGACCTTCCCCCATACGGCCGGAGAGGAAGCGAGCTTGAGCTGGACTTGAACTCACAGCGACCGCGTTGATTAGAGGCCCCTGGGTTATTACCCTGCGGTAGCGCGCTAACCAACTGAGCCACAGAGGCCCAGGCGTAAATCGAAGTGCCTGAAGGAAATCACCACTGCCAGTCACCTGACAAACCTCCTGACTAAAACCCGAAGCGAAACATGCCAGAGCTGGATTTGAACCTGTGCATCAAGCACAATGCCAAATACATTAAGGAGCAATCAAGGGTTTCTCAAAGCTTTAGAGTACTGTACTTGCCATTTAAGCTGGTTTGCTGCACTACTCATGGATTTGGATTCATCCCCGGTAAGATCTAAGACTGCTCCAGTCACCTGCTGCTCAAAACTGCCCCCCAAACTCAACCTGTCCAAAAGTAATCAAGAATTTAAACACCACACAGACAGTTAGAATGTTCATATTTTTATAACTTCACAAAATAAAACTGAAATGCTCTGTGGCCTTTAATTGCATTCCAAAAATTACTTACAAATTACTAGTGACAGTATTATTGTTAACAGGGATTACACTTTCTGAACATAGCACAGATTCTAGTGCTGAAATTTGGCTGTTACCATCGTGGGTTTCGAACCAGCGACGTCAGAGTCAGGCACCAAATCGCCAGCAATACATGTCAACTGTCTAGACCACTCGACCAACAGGCCTCCCACAAAAATAGGAGGTACCTGTAGTTGACCGGTAGACTTTACAGCAAACATGCATTACCCCTCTGATGATCACAAATGACATCACTCCCTTAGGTGAATATATCAGATGCGTACAGGTGTCATTTATTTTATTTATTTATTTGATTGGTGTTTTACGCCGTACTCAAGAATATTTCACTTATACGACGGCGGCCAGCATTATGGTGGGAGGAAAGCGGGCAGAGCCCGGGGCAAACCCACGACCATCCGCAGGTCATGCTGTCAGACTTTCTCACTTACAGCCGGAGAGGAAGCCAACTTGAGCTGGACTTGAACTCACAGCGACCGCATTGGTGAGAGGCTCCTCGGTCATTACGCTGCCCAAGCGTGCTAATCAACTGAGCCACGGAGGCCCCCAGGAGTTATTTTGAAAGTGGATTAAGTAACAGTATTATTGTTAATAGGGATTACACTTTCTGAATATAGCACTTTTACAGTTGCATGGTTACTAAGTGATAGGATACAGAAATATATAGTGTCAGTGACCCTCACTTTGGGCAAGGCATTAGAATTTATCCTACAAAAAGCCCATCAATTCAGTACAGATGTGAATCGGACAAAGGGAGATAACCTAGACCACAGACATCAGCTGTAGGATATTAGAATGTCCAGGTCCTCTAAATGGCTGTTGCTGATCAAAGGAAAGTGGAGGATCTTGTCTGATGCGAGCTATATTATGTAAGGAATAAGACACCAGAGGTAGTTTACTGATAAAAACCACGAGAAAATTACAAAAACCTGCTTGCCAACAAAAATGTCTAAGTGGGCAGTTGAACCAAAACTGCAACCCTTTCAAGTGAGTCAGATTCTAACGCCATAACTTAACTTGTTTGCCAGTTACATGTGTTTCTACATAAAGATCTACAAATACATAACAGTTTCTTGAACAACCGAGAAGCCTAGCAACACAAGCTCAAAACCTGTGAGATAGCAATACTAATGGAGAAAACCTCACCCTTTTTCACTTTGGAAATCCGAGGGTCTGTAACTCAGGTAATTCTCCTCATCCTTGACCTGTATTCGTCTCTGTTTCTTGCCTCGTTTTTCACTCGAGTCAGAGTCATGATATTTTTTGGACACAATGACTGTGGAAAAGGTAGTCTGTAACAAATATAAATAAATAAATATCCAAGCATTCCAAACTGAATCAATTTATCGGACATTGGTGTTTTAAAACATTTTCAGGAATGTTCTGCTTACATGACGGCAGCCAGCATTATGGTGAGATTTGGCTGGTTTGGGACCATGCCTTGGGGACACCCACAACCATTCACAGGATGCTGGCAGACCTTCTCACATAGGATTGAATGACTGAATCAATGAGCAGAGTTCAACGTCACTCGTACCAAGGACATATTAGAACCAAGAAACCGACATTGTAGAATTGTTAATCCACATGTCTTTCAAAACATATCATTATTTGATTGTGAAGAATTATCTTAGAGGGACTTTAATGAGCGATCAACAGCACAATGTAACAGTGGATAAGCATTTAATTTATTTATTTGATTGGTGTTTCATGCCGTACTCAAGAATATTTCACATTTACGACGGTGGTCTGCCTTATGGTGGGAGGAAGCCGGGCAGAACCCGAAGGGGAAACCCACAACCATCTGCAGGTTGCTGACAGACCTTCTCCAAGTACCAGAGAACAATAAAAATTAAAAAGTAAAAAAAAAATTTGAATCCAGGTGTCCAATTTACTAACCCACCATTGCATCACAAGAAAACAAAAAATTTACAACGAAATGATATTTGTGTATCTGAAAAGTCATTTCATTTCATTATAGAGCATTGTAATTAGGAACTGGTGTAAAACAGGACAAATTCGTAGAAATCTACGTTAGTCTAACCTGAACATCATCCTGCGTACTCTGAACCAGTGAAGTGGACTCCTCACTCTCCGCTTTGTTGTCAGATTCTCGTTTTTCCATCACCCGTTTGGTATTGGAAACTATGGTACCTCCATGGAAGCTCCTCTTTTGTTTCATCACAACCATGGCTTTGTTTTTTGTCGTTGAGTTTATCTCAAATATTGTCTGTGAAAACAAACATAACACCGAAGCCAGAGGTATAAACTTGGCTAATCACTTTGGGTACATCGCTCTGATTAGTTGTTGCAATACCGTCTCCAAATATTGTCCGTTTTTTTTATTGGATTTTATGAGGACTTTCATTTTAAGAAATTTAAAATTATTGAAGTTCACAGGGTTGCCCTATATCCACTTCTAAATCGAATAAATTTATAGTGTATTGACATGAAAGACCAATACAGTGTATCACTATATGGCCAGGGGAGATAACTTCAAAAATTTTTTGTTCACTGGAGTCATATTAAATAAGCTTTGCCTCTTGTGGTAGACAAAACATGAATAAATTTTACACATCTCCAAAGTGAATCATGGAATCTAAGATTTCGGTAGACTTTACAGACAGAGTTTACAGACAGACAAAACCGATGACAGAAAAAGCCATAGCACAGAGTAGCACAACCCATATTTTGGGCACGGAAAATATGTGTGCAATTTTCTGGTATGATGCATCAACTAAAGGAAGTGTAAATATGAAATTCGGATGAGTGTTGTGTATCTCGTCCTCAAAACTATCTTCTCTTTTTTTCCTGTAAGGGTTTTTTTGAAAGTATTTTATGCAAAACACTAACCATGAGCTGACAGGACTAGCATGAAGATGTAGATCTTTTGCAAGGGGACATAGCAACAAAAGTAGCGGACCAATTCACAAGTTTCCTAGGTGTTTATTCAAGCATGTTCTGACAGCTTTATTCTGTGTCGACTGACAAAATTATACTTTAGGTGCAGACCCGAATATTGGCCAATCCAACCAAAGTAGTTTTGTTGCCAAAACAAACTTTAAAATGTGCACAAATTGCACTGAAAGTTGCTCTTTCACATGCGAAAAGGTCGAGGAGTTAATGTAGTTCACAATATATGAGGTTTTCATACCGCAACAGGTTTGTAGGTTTTCATGGCATTTAGCAGCTTTAATCTCTCTTCCTCTGTTTCTTGGTCAACATTGCCTGAAATTATACACAAATAAATGTACGCTGTATATATGTATGTAATAATAAACAGATAAAAAACATATCCAAAAAGCAAAAAATACAAAACTTGTACAAATAGTTAAGCTAAGATTACATCATTGCCATATACTTTTCTACAAATGACAGGTAACTTGTTGAATAACTATGTGTTATTATTTGTAAACATCAACAGTTAAAAGGCAGTGAAAGCATAAAAATTATGCAAATTTCATATAAATTGAAAATATAGTGAAATGTGAATATTTATTTGTAAATGTTTGTCGTTAATATTTTTCTTTATTTATATATGGTGAGTATTTAGGACAACTTCCTCTGTATTTCCGCTGTGAGAACCCTGAAACTGACGTGTTCAGGAAATACAAATGTATGTGACCAGGGTTCCCATAAACAGCACAAATGAAAGGAAATATTTTTTTTTGGAGGATTTCCAAGGGCTTATTTTCCTTCGTTCTCTTGCCGACCCTTTCAAAAACGATCAGCTTAAATTCAAACTTCATATTGAGAATAACTGGTACTGTTGCACTCAGCTCCTGTAGCTGTCCATTTCAAAGATAATCCTATCACAATGTGACATTTAAACTTTTGAAAAATAAAAAAAAATCCTCCACGAATTTATCCTGAGATAAACTCTTTCAGCACCGTACTGAAAGTCTTTCAAGAAACTTCAGGACCTTTCAAGGATTTCAAGGACTTGAGTAATATGTTTCACCCACCAAATATCGGATGTATTCCCATTGCCACCTGGTCTCGCACCATCTCCTTGCACCGCTTGACTGATTCGACAGATGGTGCCGGCCTTGACCTGACATACTGCTTGTAGGCGTTTGAGCAAACTCTCTTCATGTTTTGCTGCAATCATCAAATACAACATCGAGAACAGTTCATCACATTTTTCAATACAAGTACATATGTGTAGCACAAATTTCCTTTTTGAAGTTGAATACAGTCTGTACCATTATCTCACCAATTTGAAACAGTCTGTACCTTTATCACACCAATTTAATACAGTCTGTACCATTATCACACCAATTTAATACAGTCTGTACCATTATCACACCAATTTAATACAGTCTGTACCATTATCACACCAATTTAATACAGTCTGTACCTTTATCACACCAATTTAATACAGTCTGTACCATTATCACACCAATTTAATACAGTCTGTACCATTATCACACCAATTTAATACAGTCTGTACCATTATCACACCAATTTAATACAGTCTGTACCATTATCTCACCAATTTAATACAGTCTGTACCATTATCTCACCAATTTAATACAGTCTGTACCATTATCTCACCAATTTAATACAGTCTGTACCATTATCTCACCAATTTAATACAGTCTGTACCATTATCACACCAATTTAATACAGTCTGTACCATTATCACACCAATTTAATACAGTCTGTACCATTATCTCACCAATTTAATACAGTCTGTACCATTATCACACCAATTTGAAACAGTCTGTACCATTATCACACCAATTTAATACAGTCTGTACCATTATCACACCAATTTAATACAGTCTGTACCATTATCACACCAATTTAATACAGTCTGTACCATTATCTCACCAATTTAAAACAGTCTGTACCATTATCACACCAATTTAATACAGTCTGTACCATTATCACACCCATTTCCGCCCAGAAGTTTGCTCTACTGGGCACATTCATGTTGAAAGCATGAATTCATAGAGTGCCAAAAAGACATGGCATCCATTTCTAGCTTAACAGCCACTGACTATAGCTTTGGAGTTACTTTAGTTCTTCAACCTGCAAGATGTTTATTCACGCATATTCTGATGGCAAATGTTCTGTGAAGACTGATAAAATTATACCTTTCGTGAGGCCCTGAAATTGTCCAATCCAGTGTAATTTTGTCTCCAAAATCTAATTATAAATATGCTTAAACTGTGGACATCCGATGTGGTGGATCCATCCACTGGCAGCACTTCATCCTCATATGCGTAAGTGATTCATTGAATAACTGATGTTTATATTAAAGTCAGTTCACAAGAATATTCCTTTCCACTTGTATGATGACAGTTAGATCATCATAAATAAATAAATAGGATCCTGTAATAGGTTGGGATATTACAGAGCTCACATCATTCAAAAAACTTTCCATTTGTAGTCAGTTGCCATGGTAACAACCCAGTTCACAACAATAAGAACCTGTGTACCTAATATGAAGTCACTACCTGAGTGGTTTAACTTATATTGTGATGACTTTTCTCCACACTGGTAAACAGTTTTATTTATTTATTTATTTGATTGGTGTTTTACACTGTGCTCAAGAATATTTCACTTATACGACGGCGGCCAGCATTATGGTTGGTGGAAACCAGGCAGAGCCCGGGGAAACCCACAACCATCTGCAGGTTGCTGGCAGACCTTGCCACGTACGGCGGCAAACAGTTCGACGACAATCAGCAATTGGCTATAAAATGCGCGAGGGGTAAGTTTGGCTCTTAAAAAAGTTTTCAGCAAACTTGGGGAGAAAACTGTGAAGTATTGCACACTGTCTTTCTACCCACCAGATCTGTAGAGGCTTGTGTCCACAGTAGGATGTGTTGATTCTGTTCATCTATCACAGACTGGGGAACCTGTCCATAGCAACCATCTGTATCTAGGGAGAAAGATAAAACATACATGTTTTATTTTTACACAGTATTCAAATATTTTTTACTTTAATATTAGTCCGAGTTGGCTCTGACATTAGGATTGGAACAAATTGTGTTTGGCCAAGGATAGTAACAACCCAACGTCAGAGTGAGCGTCATTTAAAAACATAATGCAGTCACATGCGGCGTGACAAACATTGACAAACATGTATTTATTTATTTGATTGGTGTTTTACGGCGTACTCAAGAATATTTCCCATATATGATAGCGGTCAGCGATATGGTGGGAGGAAACCCGGCAGAGGCCTGAGGAAACCCATGACCATCCGCAGGCTGCTGACAGACTTTCCCACGAACGAAGAGGAAGCTAGCATAAGATGCATTAACAGCGACCTCATTGCTGAAAGGTTTCTGGGTCGTTATGCTGCGTTAGCAAGCTAATCAACTGAGGCACCCCCTCCACCTCCCCACAGCCTCCCTGTCATATATGTTGCGCCCTAGGAAATAAGCGATCCACATGTTGCTTGCGATTAATCAACAGACGAAAACATCAAGAACACAAATGTATAAAAACTTCAGGCCCTGGAGAAATATTTGATTTGTAATTTTTGTTCCCAACACTCTGACAAACTATCACGGCAACTGTATCAGGTTTTCAAATGGAGTGCACTCTGACCTTGGTTTGGGGTCATCCTTGGCAGAACAAAATTTTGCCAAGCCTAACGTCAGAGCAATCTCGGTTAGAACCAGAAGGAAACTCATAAGGTTGCTTGCAGACCATCCCATGTATTGAATGCTCTGAACTGGTTCAGTGAACTAAATCATCCAGTTTCGGGTCTGCACCAGGCGACGTCACACTCACAGGTAAACGTGTCGACTGTACTTATCTGAGCAGGAGGTAAAATAGACAGTTTATGTTGTATTTCATTTATATATTTTTCAGCATAGCAACCGTCTGTACCAGACTCCCTACTCTAAAATAACTCACCTTACACATGGTTTGTACAGGCAAACTAAAAATGATTTTTATTAAAACATTTACCTTCTAATTTCTTATCTGATGTCACAATTTTCAGTGGTCTTCCCAGGAACAGATGTAAATCAATGAGGAATGGTGCCTCGTCTGGGGAGACAAGCGAATATGCCACACCACTGCGGCCTGCGCGGGCAACTCTGCCTGAGGGAGAGAGAAATGACCAATCATGTAGAATAACTCACTCAATCTTTTCAATCCCAGCGAAGTAGATAAAAACAGAATTATATCAATTTCAAGACTTAAGTTTTTGCCTTAATTTCTTGACCAATGCCAAGTAAATTGTTAGTATAAACACCACTGCATTGTTTACCTACATTTAATTCTCTTTAAGCCATGGGAGTTGTCAAGACTCACATGTCATACTACCTGAACATCTATATGCACATAAACAATTAGAACCGTGACTGGATAAATAAACAATGCATGTAGGTCGAATTTCAATGGTTACCATTTTATACCAGTATTTCTCTGCCAACTATCACACTTCCGTTGTTGATGCACTACTCTCCATTCTGATTATCTTTTTTATTCCATCGAAAATTTATTTCCCTTGCTGATTTCTTTAGCTGATTTCTGATGTTGAGCATTTTCAAGAAATATGCTATTGAAAGTCCTCCTCAGATATGACCTAAATTATTAATTAATTTATTTATTTGACTGGTGTTATATGTCGTTCTCAAGAATATTTCACTTATACCATGGCAGCCAGCATTATTGTGTGAGGAAACTGGGCAGAACCCGGGGGAAAAACCAAAACCATCCGCAGGTTGCTGGCAGACCTTCCCAGGCATGGCCAAAGAGGAAGCCAGCATGAGCTGGACTTGAACTCACAGCGACTGCATTGTGTCGCACTGCTAACCACTTCAACCATGGAGGCCCTGATATGCTCTATGAAATGACCTGACATTACAAATAAATGTAACAAAAAATTGTGATGAAGTCATTTACACTTAACAGAAAATGCTGCAGCATGACAGTAAAGGCCAAGAGATGTGCTGACTTGCTTGTAAAGGACAGGCTAGACTTGTCAAATTCTAACCAAAGGCAATCCTACATGTAACTGTTCAATCAAATACACAAGATACATACGAAATCTTAAACATTATAAATTCAAAATCACAGCGTTCTCTTGGTAGAATGGGGATTAAATCGCATTCATAGACATCAACGTTTATATGTGCACGTAGGTGTCCAAATGAGAGTTTCACAGTGCAGATCGTAAGGGGTTAACTGATCAGGGATGTGCCAAGTTACATGCAGCTGCTTTGCGCAGCACTATTTACAAAAATCAACAAAATTTTTTAGACGTTTTTCTCACCAACTCTGTGAACAAACAGTTTGGGTTTTGCGGGGAAGTTGTAGTTGATGATATTATCCAACATGGGTATGTCTATCCCTCTGGCGGCCAGATCCGTCACGATCAACACAGAGCACTTCTTGTGCTGAAATTTAGCAACCGCGATCTTCCTGGCTGTCTGGTCAAGAGAGCTGTAGATGTAACTGCTGGTCACTCCTGCTGCGGTTAGTAACTGTGGACAGTAAGGGAAGACAGAAGCCTGTGATGTGCCTTGAAAACACGAGGAAAAAAAAAATAGTTTCCAGACCATATGGCTGCTGTAGCAGAGCAAATATTAGACATTTTTTCTCATTTTTTTTTATTTTACAAGACTGGACACTGATGTTTAAAATGCACGTGATTGTCACATGTTTAAAGTCTTAAGGAAAGCTGTTGTTCCAATACAACATGTTCACATAGAAAATCAATGACACACAAAGGGGAACAACTCTGTACAGACTTGACATGCTACTCCTGTGGTGCTAGACACAAAAAGGGACAAAAATATCAAACAGCTGTATTGCCAAAAAAATAAAGTACAGATAGCCGGCCAGACAGACATATGCCATACTACAGTACAACATTATTAAACCAGGACTTCCACTAGTCCTAAAGTTTAATGCGAAAAAGTCAAAACACATCTCTGGCTGACACACCAAAACATCTCACCTGAACAGCATTTTACCACGGAAACTGAAAAATGACTACAAAAAAAAACAAAAACAAACAAAAAACATGAATGCTAGCAAAGAGCAAATCTACATATTTCTGTTTCTTATTTATTTGAACTCACTAAATGGATGTACTCCACATGGTGCTTTGTGGCGGCGAAGACAACAGTCTGCTGGAAAGGCGGGATTATATCAGACAAGAGGCTCAGTAAGACCGCGGGCTTGTCATCAGCTCGGCACCGCAGATATGACATCTCCAAACACAAAAATATTCCCAAAATTTATAGCCCATGCAAAAGTAACATGAATGCATGGAGCAGGCTGTTTTTTTACACTTGATCAAATTGGCTAGGAAATGAAAAGTGCACACAAAATCAGATTACAAATGCCCTTCAAGCAATGTTGACCTGTCAAGTGCCCGGGAGATGACACTGACGTCATTTTACTGACGTCAGACGTTCCTTTCCCAGCTCATCAATGACAACATCATATTAAAAACAGCACGTTAAATATAATATTGTAGACGTGATCATTCACAATTTTTGACGTACCAATGACCTCAGATCCTGGGCCCAGTTTTATACAAACGTCGTAAATGTACGATAATCGCACGTACAGGAAAATGGTACGGTAATAGTGACGTACAAAATACTGTACGTATGAATTGTTTGAACTTCATGTTGGTACGCTGAGTGAGTGAGTGAGTGAGTGCCTAGCTGGGTTTAATGCCATGCTTAACAATTTTTCAGTCATATGATGATGATGTTGAGACAGGGACGAATTCACAAAAAGAGTTAATGGGGTTCACCAGCCCTCTACAAAGGGAAGCAAATCTTGTAAGTAATAAAACAGCCCTGTCCTCTACCTGCATGTATTTGAATAACAATACTTTGGTTAGCTATGACTTTTCAGGATTACTGGTGTTGCTATTGAAATCAGTGGTATTGTCATTCAAGTAAGTAAAGCGCATTGCACTGTTTTCTGGGTTACAAGATTTGCTTCCCTTAGTAGAGGGCAGGAGAACCCATTTAATTTGATTTCTGACTCAAGAATACTTCACTTATTCTACAGCGGACAGCGTTATGGTGGGAGGAAACCGGGCGGAGCCTGGGAGAAATGCACGACCTTCCTCAGGATGCTGGCAGACCTTACCACGTCCGGCCGGAGAGGAAGCCTGCATGAGCTGGACTTGAACTCACAGCGACTGTCACAATATGACTATTGACTAGTCACGTAAATTCCAATTTGTTGCATAGTTCACAATTTATATTGAAACAACAATTTCACCTCCTCGGGACCAAAAAAAAAGGTTTAACTCAAACTTCCCCTTCAGACCGCAGCTTAATCTGGACTTGTGGAATAGGCCCATGGGGAGTTTCTCCATTCGCAATGTAAAACAAAAAAATAAACCGACGAGACAAATTTGGCTGACCTGTAACTGTTCACTGATTTTAGAATCCACATCCAGTCTGATGAGTGCCGGGTCATGGAGCCCGGCTTTGGCAAACTCAACCAGTAGCTTTGGTAAAGTGGCCGAGAAGAGGACCGTTTGGCGAGTCTCAGGCAGGCGGTGTATGATCTCATGGAGCTGCTCCCTGAATCCCATCTCAAACAATCTGTAACAAAGTACCTGAAGAGATATAACCAGCAGATTCTCTCTGAATCCCATCTCAAACAATCTGTAACAAAGTACCTGAAGAGTTGTAACCAGCAGATGCTCTCTGAATCCCATCTCAAACAATCTGTAACAAAGTATCAGAAGAGTTGTAACCAGCAGATGTTCTCTGAATCCCATCTCAAACAATATGTAACAAAATACCTGAAGAGTTGTAACCAGCAGATGCTCTCTGAATCCCATCTCAAACAATCTGTAACAAAATACCTGAAGAGTTGTAACCAGCAGATGCTCTCTGAATCCCATCTCAAACAATCTGTAACAAAATACCTGAAGAGTTGTAACCAGCAGATTCTCTCTGAATCCCATCTCAAACAATCTGTAACAAAGTACCTTAAGCGTTGTAACCAGCAGATGCTCTCTGAATCCCATCTCAAACAATCTGTAACAAAGTATCAGAAGAGTTGTAACCAGCAGATGCTCTCTGAATCCCATCTCAAACAATCTGTAACAAAGTACCTGAAGAGTTGTAACCAACAGATACTCTCTGAATCCCATCTCAATCTGTAACAAAGTACCTGAAGAGTTGTAACCAGCAGATGCTCTCTGAATCCAGTCTCAAACAATCTGTAACAAAATACCTGAAGAGTTGTAACCAGCAGATGCTCTCTGAATCCCATCTCAAACAATCTGTAACAAAGTATCACAAGAGTTGTAACCAGCAGATACTCCCTGAATCCCATCTCGAACAATCTGCAAAAAGGTATCACAAGAGTTGTAATCAGCAGATACTCTCTGAATCCCATCTCGAACAATCTGTAATAAAGTATCAGAAGAGTTGTAACCAGCAGATACTCTCTGAATCCCATCTCGAACAATCTGTAACAAAGTATCAGAAGAGTTGTAACCAGCAAATACGCTCTGAATCCCATCTCAAACAATCTGTAACAAAGTAATTCTCCATGGGAGATGTTGTTCATTTTGAATGATGTCGACTCAAGTAGAATGGCTGTTTATAACAGCAGTTGTTTTCGACATTTTAACCAATCAGATGAGCTGATAATATGGATGTTTTCTGGTACGTGACCTTCGCACATTATTAGTTCTGGCACGTGCGCCTGTGGTTTCAGCTCTGTCGCTCATGGTGTAAATTCCATCATGGTACGAACTTTAAAAAGAGGCGATTGACAAGGGCATGAAAAATACGTTCATCTGGTGTTGGTCAGGGCACCAAGTGCACATTGAGGACAATAGGGGGGAGATAGAGCAAGCATGGGTGTGCGGATTACTCAGTATCCAAAAACTTTGGAACCCTTGCTATCAATGACTCACAGACGATCTTGGACGTTGAGTTCATCTGCTCCCGCAACGCCCTGACCCCCCCCCCCCCCCTCACACACACACGCACGGACTCTTGCGCATTTCCAAGTGTTATGATGATACAAATATACAGTTTTGTTATGCACCACATCTAGCTTCTGATTCCCCTTTAAAAGTAAAAATCACAATTCGACATGAATTTTCCTCAGGGCACTTCACCCCACTGAATCCCCTACCAGGGCATTGCCCCTGAACTACAAGGTCCCTAAGCAGACCCACTGACACCTGGCTTTTCCTCTTTTTTCAGCCAATCTGTGTCTCATGTCTAATGTATATTTCTTCACCACAAATTCAGTCAGGGCACAACACCTGTAAGCTAAGTGCATGTTTGTATGTTCGTTCGCCACAAATTCAGCCAGGGCACAACACGTGTAAGCTAAGTGCATGTTTTTATGTTTGCTTGCCACAAATTCAGGTGGGGCATAACACCTGTGAGCTTAGTGCATGTTTGTATGTATACTTGAAGTTTTATGTTGTACACAGCAATTTTTTGATCACATGATTATGGACACGTTATTAGGTCTTTATGTATACATGAACACGTATACTGTGTCTTCTTGAGTCAATGCCACCAAAGTGCCGCCGCTACTGAAGTACTATGCTAAAGACACCAGACATGACACCCCATCCAGTCACACAGTACCCCATCCAGTCACATTATACCGACACTGAGTCAACCAGTCCTGTTTTCTGGTTCTATTCTCTCTGTGCTGAGTGCCAACTGAGTCAGCAAGAATACCTTTTTCCACTATCACACAGCTTGACCTTGATCCCAGGTCTCCCGACTTCAAGGCAGATGCTGAATATTAAACCATTAGGCCACTGAAGCAGTCCTACCTGTACGGTAATTAACTCACCTGTCGGCCTCATCAAACACCACGTACTCCACAGAGGTTAGCTTCAGCTCCATTTCCACCAGCACGTGCAGGAATCGTCCAGGAGTGGCGATAATTCTGAAATACAGGGGGAGAATTCACATGTTAGCAAGCATTCTGGAAGTACTGCAAACACAAGATATGTCCCCTACAAGTTTGAGTCATCAGGACAATGGTTACGATAAATGACCTAAAGTTTCGCCCTGGGACTCGGAACGTGTTTCCCAGGATTCATTGCGTTGGTTGTGGTTGTTAGTGACTAAGCGCCGCAGGACAGCATCAGGGATGGTCAGTGGGATCATACTGACAGTTCATGAATGTAATAAATAAAGAAACTCACGCTTCACTGAGCAGTTAGTCAATGCTCCTACCACCACCATTTCACGCTTCACTGAGCAGTTAGTCAATGCTCCTACCACCACCAGTTCATGCTTCACTGAGCAGTTAGTCAATGCTCCTACCACCACCATTTCATGCTTCACTGAGCAGTTAGTCAATGCTCCTACCACCACCATTTCATGCTTCACTGAGCAGTTAGTCAATGCTCCTACCACCAACAGTTCATGCTTCACTGAGCAGTTAGTCAATGCTCCTACCACCACCATTTCATGCTTCACTGAGCAGTTAGTCAATGCTCCTACCACCAACAGTTCATGCTTCACTGAGCAGTTAGTCAATGCTCCTACCACCAACAGTTCATGCTTCACTGAGCAGTTAGTCAATGCTCCTACCACCACCATTTCATGCTTCACTGAGCAGTTAGTCAATGCTCCTACCACCAACAGTTCATGCTTCACTGAGCAGTTAGTCAATGCTCTTACCACCACCATTTCATGCTTCACTGAGCAGTTAGTCAATGCTCCTACCACCACCATTTCACGCTTCACTGAGCAGTTAGTCAATGCTCCTACCACCAACAGTTCATGCTTCACTGAGCAGTTAGTCAATGCACTTCGCAACAGGTTGATTGTTTTTCTGTCATAAGGTTATTTACCATATATTAAAATTCACAACAGAAAAAAAAATAGCCATAATTTTGTTCAAAATAAACGAAAGAGGCCAAAACTTGATCTTCTGTAACTTGTCTTAGTGAAGCAACATACTAGGTTTCAATTGGGGTGATCCAACCCATAATCTACCCCTCATCGCCCCCCCCCCCCCTCCCCCCCATTAAGAGAAGATTTTTCTGATGCATGAATCTTTATGGTTGAAGCTTAAACCCTTACATGTCTGGGCTGTTATGAAGAGCAGAAAACTGGTCTTCCATCCTAAAAAAAAGAAAAAATAAATATGGTAAATGAAACAATTACGCTTGTTACAAATGTTGCTGATAATATAACGACAGACATCGGAATTAATTAATCTAACTGGATAAATATTTTCAAATACATTATCGAAGTGGATAGTGACTGCTGCTATTCACAGAATGCCTTTCAATAAAAATTTTGACATTTAAAGACAGAAAATAGTAAGCCTTTTTCTTTCAACATTCAGTTTTTGGAACCAAAGCTGAATTTTTGACTAAATACACTCAGGTTCCAATAAAAAAAAAATTCAATTTTAAGCTCAGTATTTTTTTTTGGAACCAATAAATCACCATGGTATGACTCTACAGCATATCACTTTAACAAGCATTTACTACAAGTATCTCCAAATCCGCATTTATGTTCAAAGGGCGATAACTCTGGAATAATTGATGCAGCCCAACCTAAATAGCACCTGCACGCCCTCAAAAGGTCTGTTTAATGCCTACAAAACTGTCATGAAATCTTATCTCAATTATATCCAAAAGGAGAAGACAAGAACTTGATTGCTATTACTCCCCTCCTCCCACCCCTCTCTTCTGCCTTTTTTTCACAAAGACATACAAGAAAAGGAATGGCCTGTTAAAAACAATTATAGTACAAATCCACCTCCCGCTGGCTGAGTCTAAATTATTTATTTATTTATTTGATTGGTGTTGTACTCAAGAATATTTCACTTATACGACGGTGGCCAGCATTATGTTGGCTGGAAACTGGGCAGAGCCCGGGGTAAACCCACGCCCATCCGTAGGTTATTGGCAGACCTTCCCATGTAGGGCCAGATGGAAAGCCAGCATGAGCTGGACTTGAACTCACAGTAACCGCATTGGTAAGAGACTGCTGGGCCATCACGCTGCGCTAGTGCGCTAACCAATTGAGCCACGGAGGCCCCGTTTTCAAAATTAAAAAGAGGTTCCAGAATTCACTATATCAGCAAACATCCAAGTTGTGAAAGACTTACCTATCACCTCCCAAAATCACAGCTGCTCTCAGCCCCATGAATCTTCCAAGCTGTAAAAATTCAAATCCATGCATTATGAAGACCTTGATTCTCTAGCTTTGCATAATTTAAAGAAGAAGGAATTTCATTTTTTAGTTAAAATCGGACAACTAAATCTATTCTAGTCTTTAAATATAACTGTTAAATGGCAGGAAAAAGACTACCAATGAAAAATATGAATAACATGATACTATTTTATGCATATATTTTTTTTTACATATTCAAACCCCTTACTGAATGCCTTCCTCCCAACAGCAGATGTTACCAATTTACAATTTTTACCATCAAGGTGTTATTTCCTGGGAAATGCTTTAATGGAGATCTTTCATGTTACAAAAAAGTCTCTTTCTGTATCTCTGTGCCGATTTTGGTAGACAGCATACCTGTATATACCTGTACTTCCATGATTTACATGTCAGTGTCTTCATAACGATGTATAAATAACGCATATATGTATGACTGAGGAGATTTCATCATTCACACCGCATATACATACACGTGGGGTGTGAAACTAGCTATTTAAAGTCAAAAAATGTGACGTTTCGGGTACCCAGTGGGTCAGGGAAAAATCTTAAACAAAAAAAAAGATCAACCCATTTTCTGAGACAGTGTTTAACAGTCTTTCATAGGATATACATGTTCTTCACATTAGCATTGCCTTGCATTTTTTAACTGATAGAGTGTCCGCTTCGGGAACGGTAGATCCAGGGTCAAACCTGGATGGAGTCACATTTAAGACCTTAAATGAGGAAGTTGTAACTTGGCATTCAGCATGAAGGGAATAGTCCAACGAATGGTTGACCCGTATCAGTATAATGGCTCACGCCTGGTGGCTTACTTGCCTTTGGTAAGGCGTCTCAGTGAAGCAGCACTAGATAAAAGAGCGATGGAAATACGTTCTGCAACAAGGAGGCACATTACATGCACTCTAAGGATTCCTTCGTCATCATATGACTAAAAAATTGTTAAGTACGACGTTAAACCCCAAGCACTCACTCATTAGTTAACTGAAAAAAAAAATAAGAATGTGGCAGTAGAAGCCTGGAAATAATCTGGAAGTTGGAGCAGGACATAATGGCAGATCTCCTAGTTATTTACATGATTAAAATGAAAGAGGGTTATCTACACGGCAGCGATGTCCTGTGCCACACAGCTCTCAAAATACCATTTGCTGAAGGACATTGTTCTTGTAAAGGGGCCGATTTCACAAAGCCATTTCTGAGTTAAGTCAAAAGTTGAAATACACTCTTAAACTAACGTATTGGGGGGGGGGGGGGGGGTGTTAAACCATTACAATTCTATCAACCTCATCAATGTTATCTTAAGACAAATGAGTCCAAATTTCAACTTCCAGTACCCAAAACCAAGCATCATATAGAGAAGTTAAATTTTGACTTAAAGTCAGAAACGGCTTTATGGAATGGACTCCTGCTGCTTATTTTCAGGTTTGTAGAACTGCACACGTACCTCTTTGGTAAACTTGAGAGTCTGTAACGCCAGCTCTCTTGTGGGCGACATGATGATTGCCCTGGCGCCCGCATTCCCAGAGTGCGACTTCAGCTTCTCAAACAGAGGAATAAGAAACGCTGCAGTTTTACCACTTCCTGTTCTGGCCATGGCAACCAAATCCTTCCCGTCCAGAATAAGTGGAATTGTCTGTTCGTAAAAAGTAAATTGACTTCATGGATTAACCACTGTTTGGTCTTTAATTTCTAAAAATGACTTTCACTTCGCCTGTGGTTTGGGCCACATGTGAAGCAGAGCATGGTTTTAAGGAAAATAAAAGGAAATATGCCAAAAAACTGAGAAAATTCTTTCCATTTTTGAATAATATTTTATATTTCTTAAGAGTCCCTCAGTTCTAGGCACATTTAACATCAATGGTTGGGAATATTTGGAAATGACGTTAGTTTTATGCCCCCAAATCGGGTTTTGCAACACAGTTCCTTGACAGCTGACACCGCTAATGCCAACGCAGCAGGCTAGTTAATTTTCAGACAGACCACTTGGAAATTATGAAAACTGTGGTTTAAAGCCGTTTTTACCCCCCAAGAAGAAAGATGAAAAGCCTTTTGTACTTTGATATGTTTAGTACACATCCTGCTCTCCATGTTACATGTAACAAGTAAAAGCCAAGTGTTTCATGTAACAAGTAAATGCCAAGTGTTTCATGTAAAAAGTAAAAGCCAAGAAAAAGCCAAGTGTTTCATGTAACAAGTAAAAGCCAAGTGTTTCATGTAACAAGTAAAAGCCAAGTGTTTCATGTAACAAGTAAAAGCCAAGTGTTTCATGTAATAAGTAAAAGCCAAGTGTTTCATGTAACAAGTAAAAGCCAAGTGTTTCATGTAATAAGTAAAAGCCAAGTGTTTCATGTAACAAGTAAAAGCCAAGTGTTTCATGTAACAAGTAAAAGCCAAGTGTTTCATGTTACAAGTAAAAGCCAAGTGTTTCATGTAATAAGTAAAAGCCAAGTGTTTCATGTAATAAGTAAAAGCCAAGTGTTTCATGTTACAAGTAAAAGCCAAGTGTTTCATGTAACAAGTAAAAGCCAAGTGTTTCATATATCCTTGAAGTAGAATTACATGAATAGGACAAAAACTTTTTTAATAGCTTTTTATTCGACTGCAGAAATAGTAGACGTACATGTAGCTTTTTTTTTTGGATTCTCAGATATACATGCATATTTAGCTTTTTTGAGGTTCTTAAATGTTTTCCTGTTACTAAAGGTTTTGACTCATTGAACGCAACTGTTCCATAGTGGAATAGGGGAGTTTTGAGTTCAAGCACTTTTATCAGAAATTAAGTAAATTTAAGTCCTTTAGGGTTTTATTCCCACCATTGTTTTTTTTTTAGTACCATAATGTATTAAACTCATTATATCACAAAATAATTATGTTAATGTTTGCTCTTTCCGTACTATATTAAATTTGTCTGTATTGTAAACTAGCGAATAACCTGTGGGTGGTCGTGGGTTTCCCTCGGGCTCTGCCTGGTTTCCACTCACCATAATGCTGGCAGCAGTCTTATAAGTGAAATATTCTTGAGGAGAGGGTAAAACACCAATCAGATAAATAAATAAATAAACTAGCAAATAAATGAAGTGTGTAGCCTGCTGTGGTGACAACATCAGTGCTAGCTATCAAAACAACACTGTTTTGGGGAGAGCTTGAATTGGGGGCACTAATCTGGTCCCGTATTCACAGAACCAATATGTTGATCAATGATATTATTTCTGAATATTTCCAACTATTGAAACTATGCACACAAAAGTGGGGTTATTAAGAAGTCAAAAATACTCCTCAAAAATGCAAAAAAATATCTTTTTTGAAGACCCTTTTCTTCGTTTTCCTTTAAAATGTACTGTTTATTCTATGGTATGTGTTCATATATCCTTCAAATAAATATCAAATACATATCATATATAAATTAATGAACTAAATAAATATCAATTACATATCATATATAAATTAATGAACTAAATAAATATCAATTACATATCATATATAAATTAATGAACTAAATAAATATCAAATACATATCATATATAAATTAATGAACTAAATAAATATCAATTACATATCATATATAAATTAATGAACTAAATAAATATCAAATACATATCATATATAAATTAATGAACTAAATAAATATCAATTACATATCATATATATAAATTAATGAACTAAATAAATATCAATTACATATTTAAGGCTAATGGTAATACCAAACATGCATGTACTAAATAATTACCTTCCTCTGGATAGGTGTGGGAACTTTGTAACCCTTTCTTATAATTCCAGTGTAAACGGAATGTGATAAGCCTGAAAGTACAACTTAAGATTATGGTGTTGTCAAGAAAAAATATCTAAACAGAGTGGAATTTGACACACTGACTGGTTGCATCCTGAGAGTAAGTAAAATGAATGAAATCAGTGGTGGGCAGGTTCACTGGATTTGGTGGAGGAAATCAGTGGTGAGTAGATTCACTGGATTTGGTGGAGGAAATCAGTGATGGGCAGATTCACTGGATTTGGTGGAGGAAATCAGTGGTGGGCAGATTCACTGGATTTGGTGGAGGAAATCAGTGGTGGGCAGATTCACTGGATTTGGTGGAGGACATCAGTGGTGGGCAGATTCACTGGATTTGGTGAAGGACATCAGTGGTGGGCAGATTCATTTGATTTGGTGGAGGACATCAGTGGTGGGCAGATTCACTGGATTTGGTGGAGGAAATCAGTGGTGGGCAGATTGACTGGATTTGGTGGAGGAAATCAGTGGTGGGCAGATTCACTGGATTTGGTGGAGGAAATCAGTAGTGGGCAGATTCACTGGATTTGGTGGCAGAAATCAGTGGTGGGCAGATTCACTGGATTTGGTGGAGGACATCAGTGGTGGGCAGATTTATTGGTTTGGTGGAGGAAATCAGTGGTGGGCAGATTCACTGGATTTGGTGGAGGAAATCAGTAGTGGGCAGATTCACTGGATTTGGTGGCAGAAATCAGTGGTGGGCAGATTCACTGGATTTGGTGGAGGACATCAGTGGTGGGCAGATTTATTGGTTTGGTGGAGGAAATCAGTGGTGGGCAGATTCACTGGATTTAGTGGCAGAAATCAGTGGTGGGCAGATTCACTGGATTTGGTGGAGGAAATCAGTTGTGGGCAGATTCACTGGATTTGGTGGAGGAAATCAGTGGTGGGCAGATTCACTGGATTTGGTGGAGGAAATCAGTGGTGGGCAGATTCACTGGATTTGGTGGAGGAAAATCAGTGGTGGGCAGATTGACTGGATTTGGTGGAGGAAAATCAGTGGTGGGCAGATTGACTGGATTTGGTGGAGGAAATCAGTGGTGGGCAGATTCACTGGATTTGGTGGAGGAAATCAGTGGTGGACAGATTTACTGGATTTGGTGGAGGAAATCAGTGGTGGACAGATTCACTGGATTTGGCGGAGGAAATCAGTGGTGGACAGATTTACTAGATTTGGTGGAGGACATCAGTGGTGGGCAGATTCACTGGATTTGGTGGAGGACATCAGTGGTGGGCAGATTTACTGGATTTGGTGGAGGACATCAGTGGTGAGCAGATTCACTGGATTTGGTGGAGGAAATCAGTGGTGGACAGATTTACTAGATTTGGTGGAGGAAATCAGTGGTGGACAGATTCACTGGATTTGGTGGGGGAAATCAGTTGTGGGCAGATTCACAGAATTTGGTGGAGGAAATCAGTATGCTCTGAGTAAACCCATGGCTTTACCAGATGTGATACATATACATACATGTACAATACCTTATTCACCCACAAATCAAGCTCAGTCATGAATATGTACAGCATACTAGTAATGAACAGATATTGACATGATTGAAATGCTGTAATTCTTCAAACTTTTTGCATGTTTGCAAGGTGTTTATTCAAGCATATTCTGAAGGCATCATTCTGTGTAGACTGATAAAATTATACTTTTGTGAAGGCCTGAAACTGGTCAATCCAACAAATGTAGTTATGGCTCCGTAATGAAATCAAAATTGTGCATAAATTGCGCTGAGAAGTGAAAAGGTTGAGGAATTAGGGTACAAGCACTACAACCTGAAGGGTCTACAAGAGCTGCCAAATAAGAACAGTGGTAGGGGGCAAGGAGAAGGGATCTCAAAACATTTTCTGTTTGGCACTGCTTCATTGAGATGCCTTTATTTATTGTCGTTACAGTCTACACTCAACAATTTTACATTTTTACGATGGAGGTCAGTTTTATGTACAGAGAAAAACCAAAGTAACCAGTAACCTGTGTTAAGTAACCAATAAATGATTTGTATGGCCCATGTGACCTACAGGTGTTCACACTATAGTGGTGGGTCTTCACAAAACGTACATGTGGTGAAAGCAGGAAAATCCGAAAATTCCCTGTCCAAACCCAGATTTGAACTTTGTTCGCCTCACGTGGTCAGGCAAATGAAAGAATCACCACCCATTCGCATTTCTTGTTTGAGGTTAAGTGAGGACATGATTTTATTGACATCAACTGTTGTATTCCCAGCTCATCATGATCACAATAAATTAAAGACAGTATGACCGTTACACTAGAAACTGAAACACTGTAACATTACAGACGTGGCGCTACAATCAATTTTTGATGTAACAATGACTCAATGTCCGGCACTTCACACTAGTGCCGCTTCACAGGATTACAAAAGAATATGCTGTCTCTAAACTGAATTTGCGGGGTTTTTTTTTGCTCATCTGACAAGTATTTACGCCACTGCAACAAATGAAATGTGTCCAATTTGATATGGGTAGGAGTACTCACGGAAATACTGTATAAATGAGACGGCGTGGCCCTTCTCATGCTAAATACTAAAACTAAGACCATTTTCCCCTTTATCGGTATACATAACAAGAACTCATTTTCTCACCCATGGACTGGAATCCACCAGACTTCCTTTTCTTGCGGTTCTGTTCCGTAACAAGTTTTCTGGTTTCCTCGAATTCCTTATCTGTGTCATCATCAGAGGTGTCTGTTTCTGTTAGAGCTGACTTGGCCTGGGAAATCCAAAATTGACATGTATGCTACGTGACAAGTGAAGTTATCCTCACAGCACAATAAACACATAGCAAGAGTGACCAGATTGACTGACTGATTAATTTATTGGTTGACAAATGATTAAAGTCGTGCTCAAGAATTTTTGTCTTAATTGTATGACGGTAGTTACCAAGTGTAATATATGCAAGGTTGTGGGTGTGGGTGAGCTGATAGGCAAGAGCCACTGCTTTTTATAGACTTGAGCTATTGCTGAGAAAAAAAAAACATATCCAAGGTGGCGAGAAACTGTGTACAGTTTACTATAGGTTGCCCGCCCCTGATGCTATAAAACTCTGCAAACCAAGTATAAAATGGGGGAGTTGAAAAAGTAGAAAGAGCCTCCTGGGGCCAGACTTTACGGTGAAATAACACTTGTGGATGATGCCATTGCTTGGTGTGAAACTGTGTACAGTTTACCATGGGTTGCCCGTCCCTGATGCTATAAAACTCTGCAAACCAAGTATAAAATGGGGGAGTTGAAAGAGCCTCCTGGGGCCAGACTTTACGGTGAAATAACACTTGTGGATGATGCCATTGCTTGGTGTGAAACTGTGTACAGTTTACCATAGGTTACCCGCCCCTGAAGCTGTAAAACTCTGCAAACCAAGTATAAAGTGGGGGAGTTGAAAGAGCCTCCTGGGGCCAGACTTTACAGTGAAATAACACTTGTGGATGATGCTATTGCTTGGTGTGAAACTGTGTACAGTTTACCATGGGTTACCCGGCCCTAATGCTGTAAAACTCTGCAAACCAAGTATAAAGTGGGGGAGTTGAAAGAGCCTCCTGGGGCCAGACTTTACGGTGAAATAACACTTGTGGATGATGCTATTGCTTGGTGTGAAACTGTGTACAGTTTACCATGGATTACCCGTCCCTGATGCTATAAAACTCTGCAAACCAAGTATAAAGTGGGGGAGTTGAAAGAGCCTCCTGGGGCCAGACTTTACGGTGAAATAACACTTGTGGATGATGCTATTGCTTGGTGTGAAACTGTGTACAGTTTACCATGGGTTACCCGCCCCTGAAGCTGTAAAATTCATTTGCGGATGATCCCGTTGCTCTTATTTGATTGATTTATTTACTCGATTGATATTTTACGCCATACTCAGGAATATTTCACTAATACGATAATGTTGATGAGAGTCTCCTAGATCATTGTACTGTATTAGCATGGTAAACACTGGGCAACAAGGGCCCCTATATAGAAATATGGCGGAAAACATTTCCTTCTCGGCAGACTATGACACATTTGATTTCGTTTCACAATGTAAGTCTTGTTTTGGGGTTATTCGGACAAGATTATCGTGCATATTTCCGGGTAAAGCGGTTGGTAGATAAATTAAACGTTGAGGTAGGTAAACATCCCAAATTGTTGAAAATAGTCCTCAACGTTAATCTAACTGATCTGAGCCGTTGGCAACCTTGAGCCTTTAACTATGAAATAAAATTTGGCAGTCAGAAATAATTCAATTGTCACATTGAATTTCAGCACTTACCGACACCGACTTCTCAGGGACAACTTCCACTTCTTCCTCTTCTGAATCAACTGACACCGTTTTCTTCCTGTATTTCTGAAACGTCTTTCTTTCCACTTTCTCACTTTTTGACATGCTGTGTTGTTCGTTGATGTTGTTGTTGGACTTGTCGCTGTTTTTGCCTTGACGTCCATTTTTCTGTCCAGTTTTTGAAAAGTTATCCCACTTTGCTTCTTCCTTTTCTCTTTTCGATTGCTTTTTGGCGGTTCTTCTCAACCGCCTACTTTTAAATTTAGCCATTTTACAACATTAAATTTCAATAGAAATTTTCAGCAGCGACCACGTTTCGGAAGCTCGCTTGCGCGCCACTACAAGTGCTGCATCAAATCTAGGACTTGAAAAGGAAACGAACAAGGTTGAGATGTATACGTATCTATATGTAACCCCCGAAGCTGGCTCCTTTAACTTTTCACTTTTTAAAAAAATAAATAAATAAAAACATGGAATATTCTTTTCATATCATGTGTTTATTTATTTATTCATTTGATTGGTGTTTTACGCCACACGCAAGAATAAGTCACTTATACGACGGCGGTGTGCATTATGGTGGAAGGAAACCCAAGTGAAACCCACGGCCATCGGCAGGTTGCTAGAAAACCTTGACGGCAACACTAGAACACACGTGCATATACGGACAGTTTTATGCAGACCTATTACAAGAACGTACTCAATAACCTGACTGCGCCAGCCAGCTACCTCTTCTCTTTAAACGGGACCTTCGTGGAAAAGCTGGTTATCACGCCAGCTATAGAACTATAGAACAGAAAAGTTGACATACGTATTTTTTTTTATTATTCTACTGTAACTTCGTTCTGTCTTTATTGTATTTCTCAGGCAACAGACAACTATAGAACAGAAAAGGTGACATACGTATTTTTTTATTATTCTACTGTAACTTCGTTCTGTCTTTATTGTATTTCTCAGGCAACAGACAACTACAGAACAGAAAAGATGACGTACGATTTTTATTATTATTATTTATTTCTATAAATAATAAGATAATAAATAATTTTTATCAAAGTTAAGTTTCAAAGAGCTGGTTTGATTTTCCCTACGTAGTCGTTTTTGCTTAGTTTGAACTGCAATATCTCGGTTGTCAAAATTTAAATGACAAAATTTAAAAAGTGACCTTTTTTAACCTTTATGTGATGTTTACCGATACATGTAAACATCTGGTCTAGTGTTGTCTACTCTTTAAGGAAGCAATAGGCCATATACGCGCCTACCGTAGGCCATATACGCGCCTAACGTAGGCCATATAGGGCATTTATGCATAATGTTCGTAGGCCAAGTTACATGTAGGTGGTTCGAATTAACGTAGGCCATATACTCGCCTAACGTAGGCCATATACGCGCCTAACGTAGGCCATATAGGGCATTTATGTATAATGCTCGTAGGCCTAAGTTACATGTAGGTGTAAAAACAAGGAGCTGAAATATGGACGCTGCCATCTTGAATTTGATGACATCTAGTCACATTTGGGTAGGCCCATTATTGAAGAAAATTAAAAAAAAAATGACAAGGCTCGAGGAACAAATTTTCCCCCACCATTGAAATTGTGAGCCGTGGTAGAAGTGGAAAAGCTGAACAGCAAAAACATGAAATAATTAACCAAATCAGACAACCTACTGAACAGTCTTAACCTGTCTGGATGCAGTCAATCCTTCAGTCAATCAACCAATCAACCAATCGGCCGTTCAGCCCATACTTTTACTTAATCACCAACCAACCAATAAAGCAATCAATCAAACAATCATGTGTGACAGAAATCCATGGACATAAATCCATGCATCCAGACAGGTTAAGACTTGGTTAACGCGCTATAACTCAGCGTAATGACCCAGGAGCCTCTCACCAGTGCGGTCGCTGTGAGTTCAAGTCCAGCTCATGATGGCTTCCTCTCCGGTCGTACGTGGGAAAGTCTCTCAGCAACCTGCGGATGGTCGTGGGTTTCCCCCGGGCTCTCAACGGTTTCCTCCCACCATAAGCTGACCGTGGACGTAAAAGTAAAGTATTCTTGAGTTCGGCGTAAAACACTCATCAAATGAATAAATAGTTAACCGACTAGTAATATCGTCTAGTTTTGTCTTACCGGGCTAAGAGACAGCAAATTCGACTTTAAATACCTTATGTGCCCCATGTTTGTCACTTTATTTATTAATTTGAGAAAAATAGGAATAACTCAGCTGCTGTTATCAAATGACGGTCTGTTCAAAAGTAATAACCAGGAATAAGCATCCACCTTTCTACTCTGAATGTTATCGCCCGATGTTTACCAACGGTGTTAAAACGAAAATGAAGAGTACATTATCCCCTTTTTTCTGACAATCATCTGTTGTAATATTATCATTTTTTATACATACTTTGAAGCAAATGTAGCAGTTACCATGTTTGATTTAACCAATCAGATTGCGGCTTAGAAATTGCTTAGTAGGTTTTTTTTTTCTCACCTTGCTTACGGAATGAGTCGGCTAAATGACCTTTGGCCGTCTGGGATCTGTTGTTCGGATAAGGATTTCCCTAATCAGTCTAAGACAAAACGTGTACGATTAAACCATTTCACAAAAGTAAAACACTGTCTAAAGATTAGCCTACTTAGGCTACCACAGGCGGCCATGTTGGCGCTCATCAACAATCTTATTGGTGGAATCAATGATAATAATTCTTAAATTAGCTTCATAATATAAATAAATTAAATGACTAGGTAAAATAACAGAACAAGACAAAAATTTCTTCTATATTTTCCTTTTTTGACATAGGCCTATACTGTAAACAAACGGCGATAACTCTAAGAAGTAAAAGCCGAGGTGAAACAACAACAACAGACGAGATTTGGTAGTTTATGAGCTTTGTATGCATTTACATGAACAGTTAGAATAAATCTCAGAGCAGAATTGAAAGGAAGCCATTTTTCTCCTTTTACATATGTCGAACCATTTGCCAAATGTCACACTGTCATCGCTGCTCTGGCTTTACTCTCTGTCATGTCTGTGCTGTAGGCCTACCTGTAGGTCTTTTATTAAGTTGTATTCCTGTATAAACCAGGCTTCTGCTGTTGGATTAAGCTTTCTCTAGGCCTGGTCCATTTGCATTGGTTTTAATGGAATGTTAAATGTGATGACAACATCGTCATTCATCCTTACACCATAATGCTGGCCGCCGTTCCATAAGTGAAATACTCTTGAGTACGCCTACCACGTAAATCGCCAATCGCATAAATAAATAAATAAATAAATACAGTACCAGTGATATCTAGTAAAATGACTGCTTTTTTACTTTACTTTTTGCTTACGCTATTGTGCTAGGGGGCGTGTAATTTGCAACTATTTAAGCATTTACATATACAGTTGTAATAAAACAATGACAGAGGTATATTGAGGCCGTATTTCATCGGTTACGTATGACTATTTTTCCAGCCATCACACTATGAACCCTGCTCTAGTTTTACTCTCTATACTAGAGATCTTTTATGGTATTAGAAAGACAATCTTGCGCTGAAAGAATGATGATTTATTCCCATTTTCTCCAGTCAGTATGCAAATTTCCAAAAACGAGAAACATTTTTCTTCTTCCTAGCCACCCTCTGTCGTGACAATATATTTTAGGCAAACTTTCAAAATATGTAAGACAAAACAGTTTAGCCTATAGCCAAATATTTTCCACAACTGGGCCCACTTATGTCTTTTACACACCGTTGGCAAAAAGCTATTATGTGCGGAGCAATGTACCAGTTCCCCGTGACGGTCATCCTGCAACTTGGCACAGCACAGTGCTCATTGTTCGAATGCCTTGTCAGTGAGTTGCTACTGGTCGTTTTGAATACCCCAATTATACAATAATCACTTATGTTCGGCAACAAAATAGTTTAATGCGGAATTCTCTTCTTAAAACGTAAAATGGTACGGTTGAGCCATCAAACCTTCAGTAACAATGTATTTTTTCACCAATGTATATATATATATATATATATATATATATATATATATATATATATATATATATATATATACATATATATATACATACATATACATATACATACATATATATATACATATACATATACATATATATACATATACATATACACATATATATATATATATATATATATATATATATATATATATATATATATATATATATATATATATATATATATATATATATATATATATAGACACACACACACACAGACACACACACACACACAGATACGATCTCTCCTCTTCTCTCAAATACAATAATGAGTGACTGCACTTTTTTTTTTATTTACATATCGTATAAGTATATTCCTCTACTATGGTATCCGTTAACAATGCTTACAGCGTGTTTCACGTAGATACATTCTTGGTTATATAAAACGTAATTATATAAACGTACCAAAGCACTACACAGGCCTATAAAACAGGCATTAACGAACCATGGAATATGAAACAAATGGTTAGAGCCGTCAAAAAAAAAAAAAAAAAAAAGCGGCATCAAAGTTTAGGACAGCAAAAAAGAGAAAGAAAAAAAAAATAATAAAATAAAATAAACAAGACTCGAATTTTAAAATTTTAACTCATGTGTACCTCATCATGGTGGGGAGACGTATTTAGTCTCTATTCAGTACAATGAGCCGTGTTAAAAGCAGGGTGAGGTGAAGTTTCGGCTATTCTCGGTTAAATCCGAATTTGTCCGCTGAGTTCGCCTGCTGGTGACATCTACCGGGAAAAGCAGCATAGACAGATCGGTTTAGCTGATCGATGGATAGCTTCATTCACAAGTACATAACACACTTTTCACATGATTTCTCATATGTTTGATGTATTTTTTATCCAAATTTCCGAATCAGGCAATTCCTTCTTGTTAACTGTTAACTGTTAGCTCGACAACAACAGAATCCTTTTATATACATTGTGGGTATTGCAAACAGAGAACAGCGCATGGCCTTAAGTAATGGTGTCGGGAGATTTGTATGTATACTGACGGGAATCCGGATTTCTCCTTTAACGTGTAATCAAGTTTCACTGTGTCATCAATCCCCTTTAACGTGTAACCATTTGCCAAGAATCGCACTGTTATCCCTGATCTAGGATTACTCTCTGTGTTGCATGTAACGTGTAACCAGTTGCCAAGTATGACACTGTCATCCCTGGCCTGGGGTTACTCTCTGTGTTGCCTGTAAGGTGTAACCAGTTGCCACGTATCACATTGTCATCCTTTGTCTGGGATTACTCTCTGTGTTTCCTGTAAGGTGTAACCAGTTGCCAGGTATCACACTGTTATCCCTGGTCTGGGATTACTCTCTGTGTTGCCTGTAACGTGTAACCAGTTACCAGGTATCACATTGTCATCCCTGGTCTGGGGTTACTCTCTGTGTTGCCTGTAAGGTGTAACCAATTGCCAGGTATCACACTGTTATTCCTGGTCTGGGATTACTCTCTGTATTGCCTGTAAGGTGTAACCAGTTGCCAGGTATCACATTTTCATCCTTTGTCTGGGTTACTCTCTGTGTTGCCTGTAACGTGTAACCAGTTGCCAGGTATCACACTGTTATCCCTGGTCTGGGATTACTCTCTGTGTTGCCTGTAAGGTGTAACCAGTTGACAAGTATGACATTGTCATCCCTGGTCTAGGGTTACTCTCTGTGTTGCCTGTAAGGTGTAACCAGTTGCCAGGTATCACACTGTCATCCTTGGTCTGGGATTACTCTCTATGTTGCCTGTAAGGTGTAACCAGTTGTCAAGTATGACATTGTCATCCCTGGTCTGGGATTACTCTCTGCGTTGTAGACTTTTACTGTCTAAACACCTTACGGGCAGATGAATTTTTTTCCTTTCTGCATGTGTAAAATGATAAACAGATGACTAACGAAGATAGATACCTAGGGACAATAATTACATCTTGATCCTAATCCTGTTACTGTATGATTTTACCGATTTACAAGAAAACAAGGCTCTAATTTCAACCAAGAAAAAGAAAATATGTTATAGATATGTTATGTTATAACGATCAGCTTTACCTCTGAGTTAAAATCCCTGCCCACATTGTATAGATGTACGTAAACATAGCCTTCGGTCTGGTTTATACACAGTGGGTAGGTCATTGGGTGAGACTATCTCTACGTTGATGTATTCTTTGGAAATCATGATGTGTGCCGCTCTGCACAATATGTATAATAGGTACATGGTAAAACTGGGACAGCTTAGCTCTGTGTTAAAACGCACATGTCTACATGTACATCAGAGTGTGTTATTAGACCTATACTTGTTAGAAATAAAACCCCTATATCTAACATTATCTTCATAACGTATAAGCTGCAGGACTGAGCCTTACAAGCTATGTCAGACATCTGGACACGTAAAATTTCCATTTTCAGCAAACACAAGTCTTTATTTCTCCATTTCTGGTAAGACAATTTACCTATTCTCAAGATGTTTTCATTTTTGTCTCGGGTAATTGTATGGGTGGATGAAATCGAAGACCCTGGTGTAAACCACCGATCTTCAGTCATTTACTGACGAACTTTCCCACGTATTTTTAAGGTCTAATTTTATTTAACCATTTCTGGTAGCAGAAGACACCTGTGTACACTCTTCTTGTCGACTGACAGAAAGAATGGAGAGTGATTGAAAAAAGAGGATCAGCCAGTTTAACCCTGAACCAAAGATCGGCTATGCACACATATCAAGGTGTTTTTGAAAAATGGAAAATTTCAGCTAACAAATGGAATAAATGAAAAGCCAGAACATGTCAGTGTTTTCTACACCAGTCTTACTAAACTAAGATGTACTGAATAAAATCATCCCGGCACTTGTTAGAGTACAATGTACGAGTTCCCCGTGATGACCAATCCGCGTGGTCGGGCAGTACCCTACAACTATCCATTTTGAGAAACGTCTTTAAATAGCAAAAATACAACCTGACGACCAATGCTGAGGAACAAAATGATAAGTGTGGAATTCCCTTGTTACAATGTAAACAAAAAGTATTGCACATAAGGAACTGAAATTGCACTTAAGCATGTACAAATCGGTACAAATGACTTATCACAAAATGACAAATCAAAAAATTATTATCATTATACCTCCTAGGGTTATTCTCCGTTTCCATTGGTCCAGAGACGGTCACATGGTATTACGCAAAACACAATGTACAGCGATCACGCGCCCAAGGAATGCAGCGTCACGCTCGCAAAGTATTATCCCACTTTGGTAGGCAATACCCAACGATCTCGTTGACGAGACAATGTCCAACGATCTCGTGCTAATATCAAACGACCACGTGCGTTATTTCACAGCAGTTATCTCCCTTTGAGAGCTCTCTTGCGTCTGCTAGTTTGTAAACCAGCAAACGGTGGCTATAGCTCCGTTATCGATGTCCGAATTCGACGATTTAAAGTACAACTCGAAAAGGTAAGAAAATATCGAGAAGTGATATTGAACTCGGGTTTCACTTCTCTCGAGTTGGTAGAGTGTCCGCTTCGGGAGCTGTAGATCCATGGTCTATTTTTTGGTCGAGTCACACCTAAGACTTTAAAAAGTGGAGGTTGTAGCAACCTCGCTTGGCCTTTAGCGCCTGACACGTATCAGTATAATGGTTCGGGCGGGGTAGCTTACTTGTCTCCGGTAAGGCGCCTCAGTGAAGCAGCGCTAGATAAAAGAGCGATGGAAATCCGTCTTGCAACAAGGAGGCACATAACATGCACTCTTATGACTCGTCGTCATATGACTAAAAACTGTGAAATACGACGTTAAACCCCTAGTACTCACTCACTCACTTCTCTCGAGGTGACAATTCCTGATGCCCCCACCAGAAAATGCAATATCTGTATATATATCGAGACCAACAAGATACCAGTGTAATTTTATTCACACGAAAACGTTGAACAGTGCATACAGGTCACATCAAAGGAAATATAAAATAGGCTTTTCCCCATCATTTCTAGAAGGATTTTTTCCGTAATACACGTCCAGTATTGGTTAGAAGCTCCCAAAATAGCAACAAACAATTTAATGCGGAACTTGTAAACATCTGAGTAAACCGTTTGATACACAACCAATGTCATACATAAGTATGCAGTTCGCAGAAGTAAAGCAAAACTAGGATGAAACGAACAAAACGAACATCAAAAACTTGTGTACCACATATATACATGTACAAAAGCGACCAATCTGTAACTCCCCATGGTGAAGACATTTACCAAGTTTCCATAAAATATAATGCACATTACAAAACGATTCACAAAAAGTCCGGAAAAGTAGTTTAGTGACGGACAGATGGACTGATTGGGGGACAGAGGAGAAGTAAACATATAGTTCATTTTGGTTCAGGTAGAGAACCAATTAACACCGCTAGGCTCTCAGCTATCCGGAAGCCTAGGTGTATATGACGCATTTGATGTTAAAAAAATAAATAAATATAGATGATATTAGACGTTCTGGTAGTTTGCCCGGTCACCACTCTGTCTCATTGTCGCATTGGACTCAGCACCTTCAGTGTTCTCGTACGTGTTGTCACCAGACCTAGTGGGTGACGTCATGGACTCATAATTCACGTCCCGTGATCCTGGGTTTCTCGCAATGTTGTGAGCAAGTGATTCGTAATTGTGATCTGTAATTAAACAGATATATACCTGCTAATATACAGAAGCCAACTGCTTGTAGATATTTGAATTAATATATGAGTTAGGTTTATTTGATTGAAGTTATACTTCGTACTCAAAAATATGTGACTTAATGACGACAGCGGTTGGAGGAAACCGAAGAAATGCCAGCAAAAAACCCACGACCTTCCACAGGTTACCGCCGTACAATCCCGTATACGACCGAAGAGGGAGCCAGCATGAGCTGGATTTGAACTCACAATCAGTATATACGTTATTGGAAGCAGTTAAGAAGCGTACGTAGCTTATAGTGGTTTCAATTTTCTCCAGTCTCCGAAAAGAAATAAACACTCAAATAGGTGAGTGAATACTATATACAATTTTTGTTATCCAAATTCCAGATTTGAACTTGTCAGCTTAACCTGTGGCAAGCTTAACATTTTTAAACGTCAATTGTATCACTTGACGCCTTTACCATATCTGTTTTATTTCAGGTAATTAGCCAATAAAAATAACATCTGGTTTTTATCGATATTTACTGATATTGACAGCAGGGTCATGGTGAGTATCGGCCGGTCTCGGTATCGTCCGCATTTCTCCGATGAGGTCTCCTGCTGGTGACATCTGCCTACAATAGCAATTTAGTAAGATAAGTTTAGTCACTGTTAGTAATTATGTGGTTACTTCCTCAAAGGCTCTCACTTTTCCCTTTTTATTAAAGCTTAGTTTATCCTAAAGCTAAGTGACTGTGCGAAAAACGAACGTTTATTTTTCTCATCGTATCTTTTAAATTGTACTCTATATTTCTGTAATACCGGCCGTAAGATACAAAAAGCAAATCCTATAGGCGGAAATTAGCGGGTTTTTTTTCTTTAGTGTTTATTACGTTGTATGAGATAAAGAGAGCTCTGATCAGGAACAAAACAATTGTGTTTCTCTATGCTGCATTAAAAATATTTATTTAAGAAAAAAAAACAGATAACAGCATACGTCTTTTTCATATTTTATCTTATGAAAGACTCAGTGAAATATTAAGTGAGAACAGGAAAACCTGACCTCATTTTTCATTCGCATGGTTTAATAACCTCAAACTCTGAAAGCTCCTATATGTAAAAAAGAAGATTTGCACCGTCTCCGAACAATTACGTTACCATGGCACACTATTTCTGTGTTAAGTGCTCACTGACAATCTCTGCACTCTTGCAGATAGACTCAGCGTTTGTCGTGTAGTAATACTACATGTGAAATATCCAGTACAGAAGTAATGGAATGTAAGTACCTGTTTTCAGTACCCTCTGGTAAAGCTGAAATAAAATAAAACAAACTATAAACTTGTATCACTGCACAGCTCTGCAAAGTGTTAAATGTATACGGTCCCTTGCACATTTATTTTGCATCGTAGAATGGTACATCACACACTTGTTTCAAGTTCTCTACCTTCTTTAATATAACTGCCCTTATATAAATGAAATAATCTCTAATATGCCATATCACTCAATCGGACGAACTAATTAACATTCAAATCACTTTTTTTAGTAAAGCGTGAAAGAGAAAATAACACACGTATAATTTTCTTTTGGCAACACAAGGATGTGTTTTGGGTGCCATCAACATGGACATGTAGAATATGAATGTTATTCCGTATTAAAACGGTAAACGTGGTCATAGAGCACGAAGCTCGTTTTCATCCTGCAAAACCGCCTACTCTAATTTGTTTGTCAAGTTACAAACCCAGGATCCCCAAAATTACTGTTGTTCTTCTGACATTCGCTTGGAAGTTGGACGTTACATGAAGTCTCCAGAGTCAGGAATACCAACCTTTTGTTTTTGATCTTCTCCATAAGATCACAAATATCACTGTAAAGATAGATGTAACAACAACGAGGAAACCACCTAACATCCCTCCAACAATCGCCCCACTGTTTGCTCCAGCGTGATTTCCAGATGGGTCTGCAACGACAAACAAACTGTTTAATTAACAATGTCCACTTCCGACGTATTGGCGCTGGAATTATTTAGAACATGTTACCAGCTTTATTGACTATGTATTTACTTTTTCTTATATATTACTATGGGAACTTGTGTTTTAGGCTGTTTTGGAATTTAGTCTGGACGCATTTAACTACTACAAAGGCGTCTTTGTTGACTCTAAGGTTCTGCAGATTTAAAATTACTATCTTGACATCTTGATTTAACCGAACTTTAACGCAAAACCTTTCTTTGCCGATGGCTTCTCAGTGACGTCAACATAAAAACTGGTACTTGATGTGTGGGTTACTCCGTTGATGTCAGAGGAGACGGTCAAGGTATAGTTGCCCTCATCTGCCTGACGGACATCAGTCAGTGTCAGTATGGTGACTGTCCCCAGAAGACTGACCAGATGACCATGCACCAGCAGACTGACTGCCCCGCCTCTTCCCGGTGAGACTGTAGGGTGTGACTCTCTCCGGCTATCTCCCACATCACCCGGACAGTACCGGAGGACGATCGTGCGTAAAAAGACACGAATATTGTCTCAGATGTCCCCAAACCAATCGTCACCTTCTTTGAGTGATTCTGAAAGACGGCGGGGGCTGAAAAGAAAAAACAAATACAAGAAAAAAAAAACAAGCAGAGAATAATATGAGCATTTAAATACGAAGGTTGACGATTAGAGAGATTTAACATTGGTACATTGTAGTGCATAGAGTCTAGAAACTCTTAAGAAACTACCCGTCGACCACAATATTACAGTTAACCTTCCGGTCACTCCACATAATCTATTCTGTACAGCAATGAGTGTATAAACAGTGCAGTGGCGATTGTATGAAACTTAGGAGATCGTCACATGAAACCGGTGAAATAGGGCCTATGGTCGATTCACTACAGCTAGGTTTTTACTCTCAGTGCTTATGTAAAATAACTAGACACTGGCAACGTACATAAGCCCATAGAACTAGACGCCATATTTGGACTTCTCGTGATCGGTCATCCATAGGCACAGTGAATCGTCATATCACTTGTGCATAACTCTACATAAACGGACGGCCAAAAGAAACTTTACCATACGTTTAATTGCCCAAATTTATAATAACACAAAACAACAGATGCTGGACGCCGTAACGCCGAGCTGTTAAGTGTCCGTCAATCATGACCAGTGGTGTCTGTTCCTGTCCACAAATCCCTCCCCATACCATCACTCCACTATCACCATAAGGTGCCACTTCCTGAATGCAAACTTATACCGATCTTTCGCCTCCTCTACGGCCTACACGCTGTCTTCCATCAGCTCTGAACATACAGAGGCGGCTCATCTGTGAAGGCGACCCGTTGCCAATCACGTCGCAGCTAACGTTGTACAACTTGGGCCCACCTCAACCTCTGACAACGATGTTGGGCCGTCAATAACTGCCCTCTGATTGGTCAATAAACCCGGATTCCTTGATCCCGGAGTCTCCTTGACACCGTCTGCCGACTGAGCCGATGACCTAACGCATTCAGTGATGATGACGTCACAGTCAGGAAGCGATTGCGCAGATGCAAGACACGCAAGTACCGGGCACTAATTATCCTAGGTCTGCCTGATCTTGGCCTGTCTGAGGTCCGTCCTGTCTAACTGTATCGCTGCATCAGATTTAAAACGGTTACACGAGAACAGCCACAAGTTCTTGCAATGTTAGTATGAGTGGCTCTCACAGCCATCATGCCCAGGGCCTTCTCGCGTTGTTCTGGAGACAGTCGTGGCATCACTACGGTGGTTTTTAAACACTGTGCATGTCTGACATACTGGCTTTAACGTTTTATACACCGCTTGACCTTGTGGATTCGGCCCGTCCACGGGTCACGTGGTTTAAACTTTTCTTTTTCTGTTGCAACGGATTGGCATTGGCTTACATGTAGCTTTACTCAAATGGGAATATATTTGCACTTGATTTTTACTGGGTTAAGTTGACCGAATTCACTGAAAACGTTTGCTAAACTTCAATTTATGAGTGGTAAAGTTTCTTTTGGTCTTGAGTTTATATTGTTTCGTTAAAATGTACCTTAAAATGAACTCCAAACAGTTGGGCAGTTTAAAATGATGATAACAGAAATGAGAACTGAACGTTGTATCGAACACATTGTTGTTGTTGCTGCACGGCTTGTAGATGAACTGGCATTTTTACTACAATAGTAGCAAATCGTTACAGATGTTACTTAATCATTAGGAAACTTCAATGGCCAGCTCGTGATGTCAACGGTCGGATTTTTTCAAAAAAGATTATGTCATCTTGCTTGGAACTCGGTGTACACCCCCGAAGTGCCCCAACCCCGGTGAATTCTGTCGATAACGTTAGCCCTGCCCCGATTCCGGCTCGGTCTGTCATCCACATAGTTATTTTTAAACAGGGATCATCGTTAACGTCAGCACTGCAAGCTGCTTAATTTCCGGACTGACAGCTGGGGCATTAAGAAAACTGTGCTTTGAAAATATTTTTCCCTCCCCACTCCCCCAAAGTGAAAGATAAAAAATTGTGCTGTTATATGTTATTACATTTGATAATCTGCACATTGAGAAATGAAACCAAAGAGTTTTATCTATCCTTTAATATACTGACAGTATACATTGTGTCTTGAGCAGACAGCGCTACAAATCTTAATAAAACTGGGTATTGAAAGTGATGGTCCACTTTGCTTGGCGTACTAGTTTATGTAATGTCATTATGTTAGGCCGTATGACAGCATCATGTTATCAGTGTAAGGCCATCAAGATACATGTACATATCGCCTGTGTGACGTCATCACGTCATCTGTGTGACGTCAGTAGCCAATTGCATGTGGAACACCTTTGTTTATTGTGCAAACAGGTTTTCTGTCAGATATGACAGACCCTATCTGACAAATGATCTCAGGAGCTTGTCAGTGTAGAGCAAATGGAGAGAGCAGATAATGCTAAGGTTGGTTACATAAAAATTTCAATCCACAGCTTTATCTTACAAAATAATATTAAAACTTACTGAGAGGAACCACATAGATCAGCCCTGATTGTGAAGACTTAATGCCGTTTGTCACTGAACACACGTAATCTCCCGTCTCTGTGTATGTCAGGTTCTAAGGCAGAACGTAGTTTACAGAAGTGCCAAGTGTCTCATTCCCCAGTCTCCGTATGAGTATCCCGCCCAGGCGATGTTCCCACGGGCTGAAGGTGTGCATGTTAGGATAACCCTCAGCTGTACAGGTTAACTGATGAGAACGTTGGTCAAAAGTCACTTCCACATCCGATGGAGCTACAATATTGACAGTTGATATATAGGTTAGCATTTTCTTCTCATTTGGTATTTTGTCAAACACAGTTAAGGCACGACAAATAGTAAAACGTTTAATTTTGTCAATTTCCGACCCGTTGCTGTCACACGTGTATTCACCAACAGCTGACCTCTGTACAGCTTTATCCCGTAAAGAGCTGATGTACCTTGACCTCTGCATTCCGTGACCTTCGCATATCATTATCAGCATATGTCAAATTAATTTTTGTTAAAAAAAAGCCGGATTAGCGTTAATTAAGCCGTTTTTTGAATGGCTTGATGTGTTCAAGAATGCGCTTTTGTTTGTTATAAAGAACCTGTGAAAAAAGTTTCATCCTTGTACTCAACCTTGACCTTTCCACTCGTATTGAGGTCATTTGAGATGTAAATATTTGACCCGTTCTTAAATAGATTTATACATGTAGTTGGGGGGATAAGAATTTACTGTTTGTTTTATCAATGCGCCCACATGTTTAGCTTTAGATATAATTTGTTTAAAAAATCATCATTGTACGCTACATCACCGACAGATGTCCTAATTAGCGTTAATCAGACGTTTCTCATTTGGTTTAGTACATCAGCTAAGAAAATAAGAATCGTTTTTTTGGCCGTAAGAACCTTTAAAATAGCATTCGATAATGTACTCAACCGTGACCGATACCATTTTATTGGGGAAATTTAGAACAAATAAATTTATTAACTTTTGACTCGTTTTTACTGGAAATTGTACGTTGAGTTGCAACTTAAGAATTAGCATTTTATAATCAGCATATCCCAAGGTATCTTTTGGGAAAAACAAAAGCTGGGGATTTAAAATTCAACATTTAGTGACGCAATCTGGAGTAATTTGAACCCACTCCAGGGGGCTTTGCGCGGCTGCCGCAAATGGGATGAGCCTTTCATACTCGGCGTGAACGATACAAATCTGTTGGCTACAAAAATTGTATACCCATATTCAATCAGGTGTAGGGCATATGTGGGAAGGTCTAGCAGCAATCCGCGGATAGTTGAGAGTTTCCTCTGGGCTCTGCCTGGTTTTTCCCACCATAATGCTAGCCGCTGTCGAATAAGTGAAATATCTTTGAGTACGGCGTATTACACCAATCAAAGAATAAATCATTAAATCACGTGTCACAGTGCCACATATATTGGACCACATGTGCTTGACCGTTGTTTCCTGTTCTACATGTACAGGCACTTACCTAACACCCTGGGAGTTAAGTTCTGTTCTACATGTACAGGTACTTACCTAACACCCTGACAGTTGTCTTCCGTTCTACATGTACAGGTACTTACATAACACCCTGAGAGTTGTCTCCTGTTCCACGTGTACAGGTACTTACCTAACACCCTGACAGCTGTCTCCTGTTCTACATGTACAAGTACTTACATAACATCCTGACAGTTGCCTTCTGTTCTACATGTACAGGTACTTACATAACACCCTGACAGTTATCTCCTGTTCCACGTGTACAGGTACTTACCTAACACCCTGGCAGCTGTCTCCTGTTCTACATGTACAAGTACTTACATAACACCCTGACAGTTGCCTTCTGTTCTACATGTACAGGTACTTACCTAACACCCTGACAGTTGTCTGCTGTTCTCCATGTACAGGTACTTACATAACACCCTGACAGTTGTATCCTCTCCTACATGTACAGGTACTTACATAACACCCTGACAGTTGTCTTCCGTTCTACATGTACAGGTACTTACTTAACACTCTGACAGTTGTCTCCTGTTCTACATGTACAAGTACTTACATAACACCCTGACAGTTGCCTTCTGTTCTACATGTACAGGTACTTACATAACACCCTGACAGTTGTCTCCTGTTCTACATGTACAGGTACTTACCTAACACCCTGACAGTTGTCTGCTGTTCTACATGTACAGGTACTTACCTAACACCCTGACAGTTGTCTGCTGTTCTACATGTACAGGTACTTACATAACACCCTGACAGTTGTCTTCTGTTCTACATGTAGAGTTACTTACCTAACACCCTGACAGTTGTCTGCTGTTCTACATGTACACGTACCTACCTAACACCCTGACAGTTGTCTCCTGCTGATCTCCTCCAGGTCCTGCATCCGCACACGTGAACGTCCTGCCGTCATCTCTCTGACGACTGAGGGAGCTGATGCTCAGGTTATTGCTGCTCCCCACAAGGCTGATCGCATCGTTCCAGCTGGTGTTTGCTTTGAAGACTTGACCATCGCTTCTGACTAGGAGGGGAGTATTACCAATACTCCACTGCAGATTCCCCTGTATAATGACTGTACAGGGCAGGACCACTGTCCCTCCCTCAAACCCCTCCACGACCCTCTCAGCCAACGCCATGTCCACGGTAACTGAACACAGTACTGTTTAAACATAAGGTTAATTGTATCATCTGGAAAGGAAAGTTACAAAATATGACAACTTTCTTCAATTGGACAAGCTAGAGGTGTGCATAAAAACAGTTGAACTTAAAATTTTTTTAGACTGTTGAATATGCATGTAGTTAAATGTATGCCAGTGTGTGGATTCTGTGCTGGGAAATACTGACCGTAAAATCAGTGGTTAGGCCCCTCACCTCACAAAAAGTTGTTAGATGTTAAAGACATCTAATGTCGTAATAGAAGTAATAAGTACGTAAGTGATGTGAGTCTGTAGATCAGTATAAAAAGGAAAAGGTGATATGAAAGTAGATAAATACACAGTTTTACTCCAGCTCAGTTAGATGTCATTGACAAATTAGTCAGGTTTAATATTTAAAACAAAGATTTTTTGAACACCTTGATTTTGTTATTAATTTGATTTTTGGATATGTATTACCAACTATTGCTACCCATCGCCCATTTGCGCCCATGAGGTCTTGCACAAAGCCCATATACCAAAAAAAAAGCCAAAGCTATCAACATACTTCTGCCCAAACCATGCGAGCTTACTACTGATGTGCTTATGACTTATGAATGTTTAGAGTGTCAGAAATGGGCTACTCCCCGGTAGGTCTGAACTTCACCCTAAATGGCATCAAATAGCCTAGAAGTGCTATTCATGGAATTCTCACTTTAAGATGATTTAGTCCGATTGAGAAAGAAATGTACATTGACCACTGTACATGGAAGATGTCCACTTTCTTAACGGTGGACGTAATAGAGAGAACCATACGGTTACAACGCTCTAGTGTTATGTTATCGTATTTTGTAAAAAAAAAAAAAAAATAGTCATGGGGTGAAGGAAAGAGAATTTAGCCTAACCGAAATTATATATGTTCTTATAAAGTGAAAAGAAAACTTTCTTATCATCAGAAGAACATTTTTCAACGTTTTAAGACGAGAGTTAGCCTTATTCTAACCTTACACCAACTAAACCTATTACTTTTTAGTGTACAGCATTTCCACGAATATACATCAATTAACTTCTGAGACTTTGCACTCAGGTCTTCTACTACCAAGATTATAAACTTTGGACCACAAAGAGCGTTGAAAGCCTTTAAATGAGACCCAATTTAACGGCAGTCAGTCACCTGCTCCATTTTGCCAGTTTGGCTCAGTTGCTTAAAAGTGTATTAACAGTTAAGACCGGTACTAAATTTAGTCTGAACTAAAGTGCCGCTGATTGTGTACTAGGCCAAGATCAATACTAGAGTTTAAGTCTGGCCAAACATTTAATGTACTTTGGAAAAACCGAGCACTTTAGTCTGCGACCAGCTGTTTGTTACGTCTCTTTGTTCTTCCCAGACTTGGCATGGTCCCACGCTTAACAGTCCGACATACCGAGGGTAGGAACTCTCCTCAAGTGCAGGCAGACAAGGCTAGAATCCACCGACACTCAGACGTGTCCATCCTCGGCACTAGCCCGTCGTACTGGGGATAACAACTCCTGTCCAACACACAGTAGAGGACAAGGCTAGAACTCAACGACACAGAGACGTATCCAGCCCCGGCACCAGACAGCCCTATCGAGGATAACACCTACCGTACGGCACACAGTAGATGACAAGGATAGAACGCACCTACACAGAGACGTGTCCAGCTCTGGCACCAGCCCGCCATGATCAGCTTTACCTCTGAGCTAACTTCCCTGCCCAGGTTGTATACATGTACGTAAGCATAGCCTTCGGTCTGGTTTATACACAGTGGGTAGGTCATTGGGTGAAACTATCTCTACGTTGATGTATTCTTTGGAAATCATGATGTGTGTCGCTCTGCACAATATGTATAATAGGTACATGGTAAAACTGGGATAGCTTAGCTCTGTGTTAAAACGCACATGTCTACATGTACATCAGAGTGTGTTATTAGACCTATACTTGTTAGAAATAAAACCTCTATAGTCAACATTATCTTCATAACGTATAAGCTGCAGGACTGAGCCTTACAAGCTATGTCAGACATCTGGACACGTAAAAATATCCATTTTCAGCTAACACAAGTCTTTATTTCTCCATTTCTGGTAAGATAATTTACCTATTCTCAAGATGTTTTCATTTTTGTCTTGGGTAATTGTATGGGTGGATGAAATCGAAGTACCTGGTGTAAACCACCGATCTTCAGTCATTTACTGACGAACTTTCCCACGTTTTTTTAAGGTCTAATTTTATTTAACCATTTCTGGTCGCAGAGGACACCTGTGTGCACTCTTCTTGTCGACTGACAGAAAGAATGGAAAATGAGTGAAAAAAGAAGACCAGCCAGTTTAACCCTGAACCAAAGATCGGCTATGCACACATATCAAGGAGTTTTTGAAAAACGGAAAATTACAGCTAACAAATGGAATAAATGAAAAGCCAGAACATGTTAGTGTTTTCTACACAAGTCGTTCTAAACTGAGATGTTCTGAATAAAATCATCCCGGCAATTGTTACAGAACAATGTACGAGTTCCCCGTGATGGCCAATCCGCGTGCTCGGGCAGTACTCTACAACTATCCATTTTGAGAAACGTGTTTAAATAGCAAAAATACAACCTGACGACCAATGCTGAGGAACAAAATGATAAGTGTGGAATTCCCTTGTTAAGATGTAAACAAACAGTATTGCAAATAAGGAACTGAAATTGCACTTAAGCATGTACAAATCGGTACAAATGGCTTATCACAAAATGACAAATCAAAAAATTATTATTATTATACCTCCTAGGGTTATTCTCCGTTTCCATTGGTCCAGAGACAGTCACATGGTATTCCGCAAAACACAATGTACAGCGATCACGCGCCCAAGGAATGCAGCGTCACGCTCGCAAAGTATTATCCCACTTTGGTAGGCAATATCCAACGATCTCGTTGATGAGACAATGTCCAACGATCTCGTGCTAATATCAAACGACCACGTGCGTTATTTCACAGCAGTTATCTCCCTTTGAGAGCTCTCTTGCGTCTGCTAGTTTGTAAACAAGCAAACGGTGGTTATAACTCCGTTATCTCCGTCCGAATTTGGCCATTTAAAGTATTTAAACTCGAAAAGGTACTGTTTTTTCGGTATAAGGAAATATCGACAAGTGATATTGAACTCGGGTTTCACTTCTCTCGAGCTGGTAGAACGTCCGCTTCGTGGAGGTTGTAGCTTCCTCGCTTGGCGTTTAGCATTAAGGAGATAGTGCAACGACTGTTTGACCCGTATCAGTATAATGGTTCGGGCGGGGTGGCTTACTTGTCTCCGGTAAGGCGCCTCAGTGAAGAAGCGCTAGATAAAAGAACGATGGAAATCCGTCTTGCAACAAGGAGGCACATAATATGCACTCTTATGACTCGTCGTCATATGACTAAAAATTGTGAAATACGACGTTAAACCCCTAATACTCACTCACTCACTCACTCACTTCTCTCGAGGTGACAATTCCTAATGCCCCCACCAGAAAGTACGCTATCTGTATATATATCGAGACCAACAAGATACCAGTGTAATTTTATTCACACGAAAACATTGAACAGTGCATACAGGTCACATCAAAGGAAATATAAAATAGGCTTTTCTCCATCATTTCTAGAAGGATTCTTTCCGTAATACACGTCCAATATTGGTTAGAAGCTCCCAAAATAGCAACAAACAATTTAATGCGGAACTTGTAAACATCTGAGTAAACCGTTTGATACACAACCAATGTCATACATAAGTATGCAGTTCACAGAAGTAAAGCAAAACTAGGATGAAACGAAAAAAACCAACATCAAAAACTTGTGTACCACATATATACATGTACAAAAGCGACCAATCTGTAACTCCCCATGGTGAAGACATTTACCAAATTTCCATGAAATATAATGCACATTACAAAACGATTCACAAAAAGTCCGGAAAAGAGTTTAGTGACGGACAGATGGACAGATTGGGGGACAGAGGAGGAGTAAACATATAGTTCACTTTGGTTCTGGTAGAGAACCAATTAACACCGCTAGGCTGTCAGCTATCCGGAACCCTAGGTGTATATGACGCATTTGATGTTAAAAAATAAATAAATATAGATGAGCTTAGACGTTCTGGTAGTTTGCTCGGTCCTCACTCCGTGCCGCCTCCGCATTGGACTCAGCACTTTCAGTGTTCTCGTACGTGTTGTCACCAGACCTAGTGGGTCACGTCATGGACTCATAGTTCACGTCACGTGATCCTGGGTTTCTGGCGATGTTGTGAGCGAGCGACTCGTAATTGTGATCTGTAATTACACAGATATATACCTGCTAATATACAGAAGCCAACTGCTTGTAGATATTTGATGTAATATATGAGTTTGGTTGATTTGATTGAAGTTATACTTCGTACTCAAAAATATGTCACTTAATGACGACAGCGGTTGGAGGAAACCGAAGGCATCCCAGCAAAAAACCCACGACCTTCCACGGGTTACCGCCGTGCAATCCCGTATACGACCGAAGAGGGAGCCAACATGAACTGGATTTGAACTCACAGTCACTGCATACGTTATTGGAAGCAGTTAAGAAGCGTACGTAGCTTATAGTGGTTTCAATTCTTCTCCAGTCTCCGAAAAGAAATAAACACTCAAATAGTTGAGTGAATACTATATACAGTTTTTGTTATCCAAATTCCAGATTTGAACTTGTCAGCTTAACCTGTGGCAAGCTTAACATTTTTTAAACGTCAATTGTTTAACTTAACGCCTTTACCATATCTGTTTTATTTCAGGTAATTAGCCAATAAAAATAACATCTGGTTTTTATCGATATTTACCGATATTGACAGCAGGGTCATGGTGAGTATCGGCTGGTCTCGGTATCGTCCGCATTTCTCCGATAAGGTCTCCTGCCTGTGACATCTGCCTAGAATAGCAATTTAGTAAGATAAGTTTAGTCACTGTTAGTAATTATGTGGTTACTTCCTCAAAGGCTCTCACTTTTCCCTTTTTATTAAAGCTTAGTTTATCCTGAAGCTAAGTAACTGCAAATTACGAACGTTTATTTTTCCCATCGTATCTTTTAAATTGTGCTCTATATTTCTGTAATACCGGCCATTCGGAAGAAGATACAAAAAGCAAATCCTATAGGCGGAAATTAGCGGGGGTTTTTATCTCTACTGGTTATTACGTTGTATCAGATAAAGAGAACTCTGATCAGGAATAAAACAATTGTGTTTCTCTATGCTGCATTAAAAATATTTAATTAAGAAAAAAACAGATCACTGCATACGTCTTTTTCGTATTTTATCTTATGAAAGACTCAGTGAAACATTAAGTGAGAACAGGAAAACCTGACCTCATTTTTCATTCGCATGGTTTAATAACCTCAAACTCTGAAAGCTCCTATATGTAAAAAAGAAGATTTGCACCGTCTCCGAACAATTACGTTACCATGGCACACTATTTCTGTGTTAAGTGCTCACTGACAATCTCTGCACTCTTGCAGATAGATTCAGGGTTTGTCGTGTAGTGATACTACATGTGAAATAACCAGTAGAGAAATAGTGGAATGTAAGTACCTGTTTTCAGTACCCTCTGGTAAAGCTGAAATAAAATAAAACAAACTATAAACTTGTATCACTGCACAGCTCTGCAAAGTGTTAAATGTATACGGTCCCTTGCACATTCATTTTGCATCGTAGAATGGTACATCACACACTTGTTTCAAGTTCTCTACCTCCTTGAATATAACTGCCCTTATATAAGTGAAATAATCTCTAATATGCCATATCACTCAATCGGATGAACTAATTAACATTCAAATCACTTATTTTTAGTAAAGCGTGAAAGAGAAAATAACACACGTATAATTTTCTTTTGGCAACACAAGGATGTGTTTTGGGTGCCATCAACATGGACATGTAGAGTATGAATGTTATTCCGTATTAAAACGGTAAACGTGGTCACAGAGCACGAAGCTCGTTTTTATCCTGCAAAACCGCCTACTCTAATTTGTTTGTCAAGTTACAAACCCAGTATCCTCAAAATAACTGTTGTTCTTCTGACATTCGCTCGGAAGTTGGACGTTACATGAAGTCTCCGGAGTCAGGAATACCAACCTTTTGTTTTTGATCTTCTCCATAAGATCACAACTATCACTGTAAAGATAGATGTAACAACAACGAGGAAACCGCCTAACACCCCTCCAACAATCGCCCCACTGTTTGCTCCAGCGTGATTTCCAGATGTGTCTGCAACGACAAACAAACTGTTTAATTAACAATGTCCACTTCCGACGTATTGGCGCTGGAATTATTTAGATCATGTTACCAGCTTTATTGACTATGTATTTACTTTTTCTTATATATTACTATGGGAACTTGTGTTTTAGGCTGTTTTGGAATTTAGTCTGGACGCATTTAACTACTACAAAGACGTCTTTGTTGACTCTAAGGTTCTGCAGATTTAAAATTACTATCTTGACATCTTGATTTAACCGAACTTTAACGCAAAACCTTTCTTTGCCGATGGCTTCTCAGTGACGTCAACATAATATCTGGTACTTGATGTGCGGGCTACTCCGTTGATGTCAGAGGAGACGGTCAAGGTATAGTTGCCCTTATCCTCCTGGCGGACATCAGTCAGTGTCAGTATGGTGACTGTCCCCAGAAGACTGACCAGCTGACCATACACCGCCAGACTGACCAGACCCGCCTCTTCCCGGTGAGACTGTAGGGCGTCACTCTTTCCGGCTTTCTCCCACATCACCCGGACAGTACCGGAGGATGATCGTGCGTAAAATGACACGAATATTGTCTCAGATATCCCCAAACCAATCGTCACCTTCTTTGAGTGATTCTGAAACACGGCGGGAGCTGAAAAGAAAAAACAAATACAAGGAAAAAAAAACAAGCAGAGAATAATATGAGCATTTAAATACGAAGGTTGACGATTAGAGAGATTTAGCATTGGTATATTGTAGTGCATAGAGTCTAGAAACTCTTAAGAAACCACGCGTTGACCACAATATTACAGTTAACCTTCCGGTCACTCCAAATAATCTATTCTGTACAGCAGTGAGTGTATAAACAGTGCAGTGACGATTGTATGAAACTTGGGAGATCGTCACATGAAACCGGTGAAATATGGTCTATGGTCGATTCACTACAGCTACGGTTTTACTCTCAGTGCTTATGTAAAATAACTAGACACTGGCAACGTACATAAGCCCATAGAACTAGACGCCATATTTGGACTTCTCGTGATCGGTCATCCATAGGCACAGTGAATCGTCATATCACTTGTGCATAACTCTACATAAACGGACGGCCAAAAGAAACTTTACCATACGTTTAATTGCCCAAATTTATAATAACACAAAACAACAGATGCTGGACATGCAATATATTGAAAACATCACCATGTTTTGGTAATCCACGTCCAAAGTAAGGAAAAGAACAGCAGAAAATATATCCACCCCCTGTGGCGAAGTGGGGTTGGGGTAAAAAAAATCGGCATTTCAGTTCGGTGACCAATCGCGTGAGTAAGGAAAAAGTTGTTCAGTTTGATAAAATCGCCTCATCAGTACCTTTTGTGGCCATCCCTTGCATGAATGCATGGAAACATTCTCCGACGCGTTGGGAAAATCAGTCGTCTGATTAGGTCACGTGGGATACGGTGCCATTCTTCGTCTAGAGCCTGTACCATTTCTTGCCGGTTAGCTGAAAGTTCTTTGTCATATGCAGCGATCCAGGGCGTCCCACAGGTGCGCTATGGGAGAGATGCCTGGGGAACGAGCAGGCCATGGTAAGACGTTGACGTCGTTGGCGTCAAGAAAGTTCTGCACGACTCGAGCTGTTAAAGGACACCACGTGGACGCTGGCAAAGGCAGGGCAGAATAATCTGACGTAAAATGTCATCCACGTAGCGCCGAGCTGTTAAGTGTCCGTCAATCATGACCAGTGGTGTCCGTTCCTGTCCACAAATCCCTCCCCATACCATCACTCCACCATCACCATACGGTGCCACTTCCTGAATGCAAGCTTATGCCGATCTTTCGCCTCCTCTACGGCCTACACGCTGTCTTCCATCAGCTCTGAACATACAGAGGCGGCTCATCTGTGAAGACGACCCGTTGCCAATCACGTCGCAGCTAACGTTGTACAACTTGGGCCCACCTCAACCTCTGACAACGATGTTGGGCCGTCAATAACTGCCCTCTGATTGGTCAATAAACCCGGATTCCTTGATCCCGGAGTCTCCTTGACACTGTCTGCCGACTGAGCCGATGACCTAACGCATTCAGTGATGATGACGTCACAGTCAGGAAGCGATTGCGCAGATGCAAGACACGCAAGTACCGGGCACTGAGCATGATTATCCAAGGTCTGCCTGATCTTGGCCTGTCTGAGGTCCGTCCTGTCTGCCTGTATCGCTGCATCAGATTTGAAACGGTTACACGAGAACAGCCATAAGTTCTTGCAATGTTAGTATGAGTGGCTCTCACAGCCATCATGCCCAGGGCCCTCTCGCGTTGTTCTGGAGACAGTCGTGGCATCACTACGGTGGTTTTTAAACATTGTGCATGTCTGACATACTGGCTTTAACGTTTTTTACACCGCTTGACCTTGTGTATTCGGCCCGTCCACGGGTCACGTGGTTTAAACTTTTATTTTTCTGTTGCAACGGATTGGTATTGGCTTACATGTAGCTTTACCCAAATGGGAATATATTTGCACTTGATTTTTACTGGGTTAAGTTGACCGAATTCACTGAAAACGTTTGCTAAACTTCAATTTATGAGTGGTAAAGTTTCTTTTGGTCTTGAGTTTATATTGTTTCGTTAAAATGTACCTTAAAATGAACTCCAAACAGTTGGGCAGTTTAAAATGATGATAACAGAAATGAGAACTGAACCTTGTATCGAACACATTGTTGTTGTTGCTGCACGGCTTGTAGATGAACTGGCATTTTTACTACAACAGTAGCAAATCGTGACAGATGTTACTTAATCATTAGGAAACTTCAATGGCCAGCTCGCGATGTCAACGGTCGGATTTTTTCAAAAAAGATTATGTCATCTTGCTTGGAACTCGGTGTACACCCCCGAAGTGCCCCGACCCCGGTAAATTCTGTCGATAACGTTAGCCCTGCCCCGATTCCGACTCGGTCTGTCATCCACATAGTTATTTTTAAACAGGGATCATCGTTAACTTCAGCACTGCAAGCTGCTTAATTTCCGGACTGACAGCTGGGGCATTAAGAAAACTGTGCTTTGAAAACATTTTTACCTCTCCACTCCCCCAGAGTGAAAGTTGAAAACTCTTGCTGTTATATGTTATTACATCTGATAATCTGCACATTGAGAAATGAAACCAAAGAGTTTTATCTATCCTTTAATATACTGATGGTATACATTGTGTCTTGAGCAGACAGCGCTACAAATCTTAATAAAACTGGGTATTGAACGTGATGGTCCACTCTGCTTGGCGTACTAGTTTATGTAATGTCATTATGTTAGGCTGTATGACGGCATCATGTTATCAGTGTAAGGCCATCAAAATACATGTACATATCGTCTGTGTGACGTCATCACGTCATCTGTGTGACGTCAGTAGCCAATTGCATGTGGAACACCTTTGTTTATTGTGCAAACAGGTTTTTGCACGGGTTGAGAGCAGATAAAGCTTAGGTTGGTTACATAAAAATTTCAACCCACAGCTTTATCTTACAAAATAATATTAAAACTTACTGAGAGGAGCCACATAGATCAGCCCTGATTGTGAAGACTTAATGCCGTTTGTCGCTGAACACACGTAATCTCCTGTGTCTGTGTATGTCAGGTTCTCAGGCAGAACGTAGTTTACAGAAGTGCCAAGTGTCTCATTCCCCAGTCTCCGTATGAGTATCCCGCCCAGGCGATGTTCCCACGGGCTGAAGGTGTGCATGTTAGGATAACCCTCAGCTGTACAGGTTAACTGATGAGAACGTTGGTCAAAAGTCACCTCCACATCCGATGGAGCTACAATATTGACAGTTGATATATAGGTTAGCATTTTCTTCTTATTTTGTATTTTGTCAAACCCAGTTAAGGTACGACAAACAGTAAAACGTTTAATTTTGTCAATTTCCGACCCGTTGCTGTCACACGTGTATTTGCCAGCAGCTGACCTCTGTACAGCTTTATCCCGTAAAGAGCTGATGTACCTTGACCTCTGCATTCCGTGACCTTCGCATATCATTATCAGCATATGTCAAATTAGTTTTTTGTTAAAAAAAATGCCGGATTAGCGTTAATTAAGGCGTTTTTTAATGGCTTGATGTGTTCAAGAAGGGGCTTTTGTTTGTTATGAAGAACCTGTGAAAAAAGTTTTATCCTTGTACTCAACCTTGACCTTTCCACTCGTATTGAGGTCATTTGAGATGTAAATATTTGATCCGTTCTTAAGTAGATTTATACATGTAGTTGGGGGGATAAGAATTTACTGTTTGTTTTATCAGTGCGCCTACATGTTTAGCTTTAGGTATAATTTGTTTAAAAAATCATCATTGTACGCTACATCACTGACAGATGTCCTAATTAGCGTTAATCAGACGTTTCTCATTTGGTTTAGTACATCAGCTAAGAAAATAAGAATCGGTTTTTCGGCGGTAAGAACCTTTAAAATAGCATTCGATGATGTACTCAACCGTGACCGATACCATTGTTTTGGGGAAATTTAGAACGATCATTAACTTTTGACTTGCTTTTACTGGAAATTGTACGTGGAGTTGCAACTTAAGAATTAGCATTTTATAATCAGCATATCCCAAGGTATCTTTTGGGAAAAACAAAAGCTGGGGATTTAAAATTCAACATTTAGTGACGCAATCTGGAGTAATTTGAACCCACTCCAGGGGGCTTTGCGCGGCTGCCGCAAACAGGATGGGCCTTTCATACTCGGCGTGAACGATACAAATCTGTTGGCTACAAAAATTGTATACCCATATTCAATTACGTGTAGGGCATATGTGGGAAGGTCTGGCAGCAACCCGCGGATAGTTGAGGGTTTCCTCCGGGTTCTGCCTGGTTCTTCCCACCATAATGCTAGCCGCCGTCGAATAAGTGAAATACACCAATCAAAGAATAAATCAGTAAATCACATGTAACACTGCCACATATATTGGACCACATGTGCTTGACCGTTGTTTCCTGTTCTACATGTACAGGTTCTTACCTAACACCCTGGCAGTTGAGTTCTGTTCTACATGTACAGGTACTTATCTAACACCCTGACAGTTGTCTTCCGTTCTACATGTACAGGTACTTACTTAACACCCTGACAGTTGTCTGCTGTTCTACATGTACAGGTACTTACCTAACACACAGACAATTGTCTCCTGCTGATCTATTCCAGGTCCTGTATCGTCACACCTAAACGTTCTGCCGTCATCTCTCTGACGACAGAGTGGGCTGATGCTCAGGTTATTACTGCTCCCCACAAGGCTAATTACATCCTTCCAGGGGGTGTTTTCTTTGAGGACTTGACCACCGGTTCTGATTTGGAAAATGCTAGTTCCACCAATTATCCACCGCAGATCACCCTGTATACTGACAGTACAGGGCAGGACCACTGTCCCTCCCTCAAACCCCTCCACGACCCTCTCAGCCAACGCCATGTCCACGATAACTGAACACAGTACTGTTTAAACATAAGGTTAATTGTATCATCTTTAAAGGAAAGTTACAAAATATGACAACGTTCTTCAATTGGACAAGCTAGAGGTGTGCATGAAAACAGTTGTACTGAAAATTTTTTTAGACTGTTGAATATGCATGTAGTTAAATGTATGCGAATGTGTGGATTCTGTGCTGGTAAATACTGACCGTAAAATCAGTGGTTAGGCCCCTCACCTCACAAAAAGTTGTTAGATGTTAAAGACATCTAATGTCGTAATAGAAGTAATAAGTACGTAAGTGATGTGAGTCTGTAGATCAGTAGAAAAAGAAAAGGTGATATGAAAATAGATAAATACACAGTTTTACTCCAGTTCAGTTAGATGTCATTGACAAATTAGTCAGGTTTAATATTTAAAACAAAGATTTTTTGAACACCTTGATTTTGTTATTAATTTGATTTTTGGATATGTATTACCAACTATTGCTACCCATCGCCCATTTGCGCCCATGAGGTCTTGCACAAAGCCCATATACCAAGAAAAAGCCAAAGCTATCAACATACTTCTGCCCAAACCATGCGAGCTTACTACTGATGTGCTTATGACTTATGAATGTTTAGAGTGTCAGAAATGAGCTACTTCCCGATAGGTCTGAACTTCACCCTAAATGGCATCAAATAGCCTAGAAGTGCTATTCATGGAATTCTCACTTTAAGATGATTTAGTCCGATTGAGAAAGAAATGTACATTGACCTCTGTACATGGAAGATGTCCACTTTCTTAACGGTGGACGTAATAGGGAGAACCATACGGTTACAACGCTCTAGTGTTATGTTATCGTATTTTGTAAAAAAAAAAAATAATAGTCATGGGGTGAAGGAAAGAGAATTTAGCCTAACCAAAATTATATATATTCTTATAAAGTGAAAAGAAAACTTTCTTATCATCAAAAGAACATTTTTCAACGTTTTAAGACGAGAGTTAGCCTTATTCTAACCTTACACCAACTAAACCTATTACTTTTTAGTGTACAGCATTTCCACGAATATACATGAATTAACTTCTGAGACTTTGCACTCAGGTCTTTTACTACCAAGATTATAAACTTTGGACCACAAAGAGCGTTGAAAGCCTTTAAATGAGACCCAATTTAACGGCAGTCAGTCTCCTGCTCCATTTTGCCAATTTGGCTCAGTTGCTTAAAAGTGTATTAGCAGTTAAGACCGGTACTAAATTTAGTCTGAACTAAAGTGCCGCTGATTGTGTACTAGGCCAAGATCAATACTAGAGTTTAAGTCGGGCCAAACGTTTAATGTACTTTGGAAAAACCGAGCACTTTAGTCTGCGACCAGCTGTTTGTTACGTCTCTTTGTTCTTCCCAGACTTGGCATGGTCCAACAGTCCGACATTCTTAACAGTCCTACATACCGAGGGTAGGAACTCTTCTCAAGTGCAGGCAGACAAGGCTAGAATCCACCGACACTCAGACGTGTCCATCCCCGGCACCAGCCCGTTGTACTGGGGATAACAACTCCTGTCCAACACACAGTAGAGGACAAGGCTAGAACTCAACGACACAGAGACGTATCCAGCCCCGGCACCAGACAGCGCTATCGAGGATAACACCTACCGTACGGCACACAGTAGACGACAAGGATAGAACGCACCTACACAGAGACGTGTCCAGCACTGGCACCAGCCCGCCATGATCAGCTTTACCTCTGAGCTAACTTCCCTGCCCAGGTTGTATACATGTACGTAAGCATAGCCTTCGGTCTGGTTTATACACAGTGGGTAGGTCATTGGGTGAGACTATCTCTGCGTTGATGTATTCTTTGGAAATCATGATGTGTGTCGCACTGCACAATATATGTAATAGGTACATGGTAAAACTGGGACATCTTAGCTCTGTGTTAAAGCTCTGTGTACACATATGTACATGTACATCAAAGTGTGTTATTAGACCTACACCCCTTAGAAATAAAACAGCTAAAGCTAACATTGTCTTCATAACTTATAAGCTGCAGGACTGAGCCTTACAAAGTATGTCAGACATCTGGACACGTAAAATTTCCATTTTCAGCAAACACAAATCTTTATTTCTCCATTTCTGGTAAAATGTATTTACTTATTCTCGGGATGTTTTCATTTTTGTCTTGTTGGGTAATTCTATGGGTGGATGAAATTGGAGTACTTGGTGTAAACCACCGATCTCCAGGAACTTACTGACGAGCTTTCCCACGTATTTTTAAGGTCTAATTTTATTTAACCATTTCTGGTAGCAGAAGACACCTGTGTGCACTCTTCTTGTCGACTGACAGAAAGAATGGAGAGTGAGTGAAAAAAGAGGACCAGCCAGTTTAACCCTGATCCAAAGACCGGTTATGCACGCATATCAAGGTGTTTTTGAAAAACGGAAATTACAGGTAACAAATGGAATAAATGAAAAGCCAGAACATGTCAGTGTTTTCTACACCAGTCTTACTAAACTAAGATGTTCTGAATAAAATCACCCGGCAATTGTTAGAGAGCAATGTACGAGTTTCCCGTGATGATTAATCCGCGTGCTCGGGCAGTACCCTACCACTGTCCATTGTACATAAAGAACTGAAACTGCACTTAAGCATATACAAATCGGTACAAATGACTTATCACAAAATGACAAATCACAAATTATTATTATTATACCTCCTAGGGTTATTCTCCGTTTCCAGTGGTCCAGAGACGGTCACATGGTATTCCGCAAAACACGATGTACAGCGATCACGCGCCCAAGGAATGCAGCGTCACGCTTGCAAAGTATTATCCCACTTTGGTAGGCAATATCCAACGATCTCGTTGACGAGACAATGTCCAACGCTCTCGTGCTAATATCAAACGACCACGTGCGTTATTTCACAGCAGTTATCTCCTTTTGAGAGGCCTCTTGCGTCTGCTAGTTTGTAAACCAGCAAACGGTGGTTATAACTCCGTTATCTCCGTCCGAATTTGACGATTTAAAGTACAACTCGAAAAGGTACTGTTTTTTCGGTATAAGAAAATATCGACAAGTGATATTGAACTCGGGTTTCACTTCTCTCGAGTTGGTAGAACGTCCGCTTCGTGGAGGTTGTAGCTTCCTCGCTTGGCGTTTAGCATTAAGGAGATAGTGCAACGACTGCTTTACCCGTATCAATATAATGGTTCGGGCGGGGTGGCTTACTTGTCTCCGGTAAGGCGCCTCAGTGAAGCAGCACTAGATAAAAGAGCGATGGAAACCCGTCTTGTAACAAGGAGGCACATAATATGCACTCTTATGACTCGTCGTCATATGACTATAAATTGTGAAATACGACGTTAAACCCCTAATACTCACTTACTCACTCACTCATTTCTCTCGAGGTGACAATTCCTGATGCCCCCACCAGAAAGTGCGCTATCTGTATACATATCGAGACCAACAAGATACCAGTGTAATTTTATTCACACGAAAACATTGAACAGTGCATACAGGTCACATCAAAGGAAATATAAAATAGGCTTTTCTCCATCATTTCTATAAGGATTTTTTTCCATAATACACGTCCAATATTGGTTAGAAGCTCCCAAAATAGCAAGAAACAATTTAATGCGGAACTTGTAAACATCTGAGTAAACCGTTTGATACACAACCAATGTCATTCATAAGTATGCAGTTCACAGAAGTAAAGCAAAACTAGGATGAAACGAACAAAACGAACATAAGAAACTTGTGTACCACATATATACATGTACAAAAGCGACCAATCTGTAACTCCCCATGGTGAAGACATTTACCAAGTTTCCATGAAACATAATGCACATTACAAAACGATTCACAAAAAGTCCGGAAAAGAGTTTAGTGACGGACAGATGGACTGATTGGGGACAGAGGAGGAGTAAACATATAGTTCACTTTGGTTCCGGTAGAGAACCAATTAACACCGCTAGGCTCTCAGCTATCCGGAACCCTAGGTGTATATGATGCATTTGATGCTAAAAAAAATAAATAAATATAGATGAGCTTAGACGTTCTGGTAGTTTGCCCGGTCCTCACTCCGTGCCGCTTCCGCATTAGACTTAGCACCTTCAGTGTTCTCGTACGTGTTGTTACCACACCTAGTGGGTGATGTCATGGGCTCATAATTCACGTCCCGTGATCCTGGGTTTCTCGCAATGTTGTGAGCAAGTGATTCGTAATTGTGATCTGTAATTACACAGATATATACCTGCTAATATACAGAAGCCAACTGCTTGTAGATATTTGAATTAATATATGAGTTTGGTTTATTTGATTGAAGTTATACTTGGTATTCAAAAATATGTGACTTAATGACGACATCGGTTGGAGGAAACCGAAGACATCCCAGCAAAAAACCCACGACCTTCCACGGGTTACCGCCGTGCAATCCCGTATACGACCGAAGAGGGAGCCAGCATGAACTGGATTTGAACTCACAGTCATTGCATACGTTATTGGAAGCAGTTAAGAAGCTTACGTAGCTTATAGTGGTTTCAATTCTTCTCCAGTCTCCGAAAAGAAATAAACACTCAAATAGGTGAGTGAATACTATATACAATTTTTGTTATCCAAATTCCAGATTTGAACTTGTCAGCTTAACCTGTGGCAAGCTTAACATTTTTTAAACGTCAATTGTATCACTTGACGCCTTTACCATATCTGTTTTATTTCAGAGAATTAGCCAATAAAAATAACATCTGGTTTTTATGGATATTTACCGATATTGACAGCAGGGTCATGGTGAGTATCGGCTGGTCTCGGTATCGTCCGCATTTCTCCGATGAGGTCTCCTGCCGGTGACATCTGCCTAGAATAGCAATTTAGTAAGATAAGTTTAGTCACTGTTAGTAATTATGTGGTTACTTCCTCAAAGGCTCTCACTTTTCCCTTTTTATTAAAGCTTAGTTTATCCTGAAGCTAAGTGACTGTGCAAATTACGAACGTTTATTTTTCTCATCGTATCTTTTAAATTGTACTCTATATTTCTGTAATACCGGCCATTCGGAAGAAGATACAAAATCAAATCCTATGGGCGGAAATTAGCGGGCTTTTTTTCTTTAGTGTTTATTACGTCGTATCAGATAAAGAGAGCTCTGATCAGGAAGAAAACAATTGTGTTTCTCTATGCTGCATTAAAAATATTTAATTAAGAAAAAAACAGATAACAGCATACGTCTTTTTCATATTTTATCTTATGAAAGACTCAGTGAAATATTAAGTGAGAACAGGGAAACCTGACCTCATTTTTCATTCGCATGGTTTAATAACCTCAAACTCTGAAAGCTCCTATATGTAAAAAGATGATTTGCACCGTCTCCGAACAATTACGTTACCATGGCACACTATTTCTGTGTTAAGTGCTCACTGACAATCTCTGCACTCTTGCAGATAGACTCAGGGTTTGTCGTGTAGTGATACTACATGTAAAATGACCAATAGAGAAATAGTGGAATGTAAGTACCTGTTTTCAGTACCCTCTGGTAAAGCTGAAATAAAATAAAACAAACTATAAACTTGTATCACTGCACAGCTCTGCAAAGTGTTAAATGTATACGGTCCCTTGCACATTCATTTTGCATCGTAGAATGGTACATCACACACTCGTTTCAAGTTCTCTACCTTGTTTAATATAACTGCCCTTATATAAGTGAAATAATCTCTAATATGCCATATCACTCAATCGGAAGAACTAAATAACATTCAAATCACTTATTTTTAGTAAAGCGTAAAAGAGAAAATAACACACGTATAATTTTCTTTTGGCAACACAAGGATGTGTTTTGGGTGCCATCAACATGGACATGTAGAGTATGAATGTTATTCCGTATTAAAACGGTAAACGTGGTCACAGAGCACGAAGCTCGTTTTCATCCTGCAAAACCGCCTACTCTAATTTGTTTGTCAAGTTACAAACCCAGGATCCCCAAAATTACTGTTGTTCTTCTGACATTCGCTTGGAAGTTGGACGTTACATGAAGTCTCCGGAGTCAGGAATACCAACCTTTTGTTTTTGATCTTCTCCATAAGATCACAACTATCACTGTAAAGATAGATGTAACAACAACGAGGAAACCGCCTAACACCCCTCCAACAATCGCCCCACTGTTTGCTCCAGCGTGATTCCCAGATGTGTCTGCAACGACAAACAAACTGTTTAATTAACAATGTCCACTTCCGACGTATTGGCGCTGGAATTATTTAGAACATGTTACCAGCTTTATTGACTATGTGTTTACTTTTTTTTATATGTTACTATGGGAACTTGTGTTTTAGGCTGTTTTGGAATTTAGTCTGGACGCATTTAACTACTACAAAGACGTCTTTGTTGACTCTAAGGTTCTGCAGATTTAAAATTACTATCTTGACATCTTGATTTAACCGAACTTTAATGCAAAACCTTTCTTTGCCGATGGCTTCTCAGTGACGTCAACATAAAATCTGGTACTTGATGTGTGGGCTACTCCGTTGATGTCAGAGGAGACGGTCAAGTTGCCCTTATCCTCCTGGCGGACATCAGTCAGTGTCAGTATGGTGACTGTCCCCGGAAGACTGACCAGCTGACCATACAGCACCAGACTGACCAGACCCGCCTCTTCCCGGTGAGACTGTAGGGCGTCACTCTCTCCGGCTTTCTTCCACATCACCCGGACAGTACCGGAGGACGATCGTGCGTAAAATGACACGAATATTGTCTCAGATGTCCCCAAACCAATCGTCACCTTCTTTGAGTGATTCTGAAACACGGCGGGAGCTGAAAAGAAAAAAACAAATACAAGGAAAAAAAAAAACACGCAGAGAATAATATGAGCATTTAAATACGAAGGTTGACGATTAGAGAGATTTAGCATTGGTATATTGTAGTGCATAGAGTCTAGAAACTCTTAAGAAACCACCCGTTGACCACAATATTACAGTTAACCTTCCGGTCACTCCACATAATCTATTCTGTACAGCAATGAGTGTATAAACAGTGCAGTGACGATTGTATGAAACTTAGGAGATCGTCACATGAAACCGGTGAAATAGGGCCTATGGTCTATTCACTACAGCTACGGTTTTACTCTCAGTGCTTATGTAAAATAACTAGACACTGGCAACGTGCATAAGCCCATAGAACTAGACGCCATATTTGGACTTCTCGTGATCGGTCATCCATAGGCACAGTGAATCGTCATATCACTTGTGCATAACTCTACATAAACGGACGGCCAAAAGAAACTTTACCATACGTTTAATTGCCCAAATTTATAATAACACAAAACAACAGATGCTGGACAAGCAATATATTGAAAACAACAGCATGTTTTGGTTATCCACGTCCAAAGTAAGGAAAAGAACAGCAGGCTATATATCCACCCCCTGTGGCGAAGTGGGGTTGGGGTAAAAAAAATCGGCATTTCAGTTCGGTGACCAATCGCGTGAGTAAGGAAAAAGTTGTTCAGTTTGATAAAGTCGCCTCATCAGTACCTTGTGTGGCCATTCCTTGCTTCAATGCATGCAAACATTCTCCGACGCGTTGGGAAAATCAGTCGTCTGATTAGGTCACGTGGGGTACGGTGCCATTCTTCGTCTAGAGCCTGTGACAGTTCTTGCCGGTTAGCTGAAAGTTCTTTGTCATATGCAGCGATCCAGGGCGTCCCACAGGTGCGCTATGGGAGAGATGCCTGGGGAGCGTGCAGGCCATGGTAAGACGTTGACGTCGTTGGCGTCAAGAAAGTTCTGCACGACTCGAGCTGTTAAAGGACACCACGTAGACGCTGGCGAATGAAGGGCAGAATAATCGGACGTAAAATGTCATCCACGTAACGCCGAGCTGTTAAGTGTCCGTCAATCATGACCAGTGGTGTCCGTTCCTGTCCACAAATCCCTCCCCATACCATCACTCCACCATCACCATACGGTGCCACTTCCTGAATGCAAGCTTATGCCGATCTTTCGCCTCCTCTACGGCCTACACGCTGTCTTCCATCAGCTCTGAACATACAGAGGCGGCTCATCTGTGAAGACGACCCGTTGCCAATCACGTCGCAGCTAACGTTGTACAACTTGGGCCCACCTCAACCTCTGACAACCATGTTGGGCCGTCAATAACTGCCCTCTGATTGGTCAATAAACCCGAATTCCGTGATCCCGGAGTCTCCTTGACACTGTCTGCCGACTGAGCCGATGACCTAACGCATTCAGGGATGATGACGTCACACTGAGGAAGCGATTGCTCAGATGCAAGACACGCAAGTACCGGGCACTGGTTATCCTAGGTCTGCCTGATCTTGGCCTGTCTGAGGTCCGTCCTGTCTGCCTGTATCGCTGCATCAGATTTAAAACGGTTACACGAGAACAGCCATAAGTTCTTGCAATGTTAGAATGAGTGGCTCTCACAGCCATCATGCCCAGGGCCCTCTCGCGTTGTTCTGGAGACAGTCGTGGCATCACTACGGTGGTTTTTAATAATTGTGCATGTCTGACATACTGGCTTTAACGTTTTTTACACAGCTTGACCTTGTGGATTCGGCCCGTCCACGGGTCACGTGGTTTAAACTTTTATTTTTCTGTTGCAACGGATTGGTATTGGCTTACATGTAGCTTTACCCAAATGGGAATATATTTGCATTTGATTTTTACTGGGTTAAGTTGACCGAATTCACTGAAAACGTTTGTTAAACTTCACTTTATGAGTGGTAAAGTTTCTTTTGGTATTGAGTTTATATTGTTTCGTTAAAATGTACCTTAAAATGAACTCCAAACAGTTGGGCAGTTTTAAATGATAATAACAGAATTGAGAACTGAACATTGTATCGAACACATTGTTGTTGTTGCTACACGGCTTGTAGATGAACTGGCATTTTTACTACAATAGTAGCAAATCGTTACAGATGTTACTTAATCATTAGGAAACTTCAATGGCCAGCTCGTGATGTCAACGGTGGGATTTTTTCAAAAAAGATTATGTCATCTTGCTTGGAACTCGGTGTACACCCCCGAAGTGCCCCGACCCCGGTGAATTCTGTCGATAACGTTAGCCCTGCCCCGATTCCGGCTCGGTCTGTCATCCACATAGTTATTTTTAAACAGGGATCATCGTTAACGTCAGCACTGCAAGCTGCTTAATTTCCGGACTGACAGCTGGGGCATTAAGAAAACTGTGCTTTGAAAACATTTTTACCTCCCCACTCCCCCAAAGTAAAAGATGAAAGCTTGTGCTGTTATATGTTATTACATTTGATAATCTGCACATTGAGAAATGAAAGCAAAGCGTTTTATCTATCCTTTAATATACTGACAGTATACATTGTGTCTTGAGCAGACAGCGCTACAAATCTTAATAAAACTGGGTATTGAAAGTGATGGTCCACTCTGCTTGGCGTACTAGTTTATGTAATGGCATCATGTTATCAGTGTAAGGCCATCAAGATACATGTACATATCGTCTGTGTGACGTCATCACGTCATCTGTGTGACGTCAGTAGCCAATTGCATGTGGAACACCTTTGTTTATTGTGCAAACAGGTTTTCTGTCAGATATGACAGACCCTATCTGACAAATGATCTCAGGAGCTTGTCAGTGTAGAGCAAATGGAGAGAGCAGATAAAAGCTTAGGTTGGTTACATAAAAATTTCAATCCACAGCTTTATCTTACAAAATAATATGAAAACTTACTGAGAGGAGCCACATAGATCAGCCCTGATTGTGAAGACTTAATACCGTTTGTCACTGAGCACACGTAATCTCCCGTCTCTGTGTATGTCCGGTTCTCAGGCAGAACGTAGTTTACAGAAGTGCCAAGTGTCTCATTCCCCAGTCTCCGTATGAGTATCCCGCCCAGGCGATGTTCCCACGGGCTGAAGGTGTGCATGTTAGGATAACCCTTAGCTGTACAGGTTAACTGATGAGAACGTTGGTCAAAAGTCACCTCCACATCCGATGGAGCTACAATATTGACAGTTGATATATAGGTTAGCATTTTCTTCTCATTTTGTATTTTGTCAAACCCAGTTAAGGTACGACAAACAGTAAAACGTTTAATTTTGTCAATTTCCGACCCGTTGCTGTCACACGTGTATTTGCCAGCAGCTGACCTCTGTACAGCTTTATCCCGTAAAGAGCTGATGTACCTTGACCTCTGCATTCCGTGACCTTCGCATATCATTATCAGCATATGTCAAATTAGTTTTTGTTAAAAAAAAACCCGGATTCGCGTTAATTAAGCCGTTTTTTTAATGGCTTGATATGTTCAAGAATGGGCTTTTGTTTGTTATGAAGAACCTATGAAAAAAGTTTCAACCTTGTACTCAACCTTGACCTTTCCACTCGTATTGAGGTCATTTGAGATGTAAATATTTGACCCGTTCTTAAGTAGATTTATACATGTAGTTGGGGGGATAAGAATTTACTGTTTGTTTTATCAGTGCGCCTACATGTTTAGCTTTAGGTATAATTTGTTTAAAAAATCATCATTGTACGCTACATCACCGACAGATGTCCTAATTAGCGTTAATCAGACGTTTCTCATTTGGTTTAGTACATCAGCTAAGAAAATAAGAATCGGTTTTTCGGTGGTCAGAACCTTTAAAATAGCATTCGATAATGTACTCAACCGTGACCGATACCATTGTTTTGGGGAAATTTAGAACAAATAAATTTATGAACTTTTGACTCGTTTTTACTGGAAATTGTACGTGGAGTTGCAACTTAAGAATTAGCATTTTATAATCAGCATATCCCAAGTTATCTTTTGGGAAAAACAAAAGCTGGGGATTTAAAATTCAACATTTAGTGACGCAATCTGGAGTAATTTGAACCCACTCCAGGGGGCTTTGCGCGGCTGCCGCAAATAGGATGGGCCTTTCATACTCGGCGTGAACGATACAAATCTGTTGGCTACAAAAATTGTATACCCATATTCAATCACGTGTAGGGCATATATGAGAAGGTCTTGCAGCAACCCGCGGATAGTTGAGAGTTTCCTCCGGGCTCTGCCTGGTTCTTCCCACCATAATGCTAGCCGTCGTAGAATAAGTGAAATATCCTTGAGTACGGCGTATTACACCAATCAAAGAATAAATCAGTAAATCACGTGTCACACTGCTAGATATATTGGACCACATGTGCTTGACCGTTGTTTCCTGTTCTACATGTACAGGTACTTACCTAACACCCTGGCAGTTGAGTTCTGTTCTACATGTACAGGTACTTACTTAACACCCTGACAGTTGTCTTCTGTTCTACATGTACAGGTACTTACTTAACACCCTGACAGTTGTCTTCTGTTCCACATGTACAGGTACCTACCTAACACACTGGCAGTTGTCTCCTATACCCGTACATGTTCTACATGTACAGGTACTTACCTTACACCTTGCCAGTTGTCTCCTGTTCTACATGTACAGGTACTTACCTAACACCCTGACAGTTGTCTCCTGTTCTGCATGTACACGTACCTACCTAACACCCTGACAATTGTCTTCTGTTCTACATGTACAGGTACTTACCTAACACCCTGACAGTTGTCTTCTGTTCTACATGTACTGGTACTTACCTAACACCCTGACAGATGTCTTCTGTTCTACATGTACAGGTACCTACGTAACACCCTGACAGTTGTCTTCTGTTCTACATGTACAGGTACCTACCTAACACCCTGACAGTTGTCTTCTGTTCTACATGTACAGGTACTTACCTAACACCCTGACAGTTGTCTTCTGTTCTACATGTACTGGTACTTACCTAACACCCTGGCAGTTGTCTTCTGTTCTACATGTACAGGTACTTACCTAACACCCTGACAGATGTCTTCTGTTCTACATGTACAGGTACCTACCTAACACCCTGACAGTTGTCTTCCGTTCTACATGTACACGTACTTACATAACACCCTGACAGTTGTCTGCTGTTCTACATGTACAGGTACTTACCTAACACCCTGACAGTTGTCTCCTGCTGATCTCCTCCAGGTCCTGCATCCGCACACGTGAACGTCCTGCCGTCATCTCTCTGACGACTGAGGGAGCTGATGCTCAGGTTTTTGCTGCTCCCCACAAGGCTGATCACATCGTTCCAGCTGGTGTTTGCTTTGAAGACTTGACCATCGCTTCTGACTAGGAGGGGAGTATTACCAATACTCCACTGCAGATTCCCCTGTATAATGACTGTACAGGGCAGGACCACTGTCCCTCCCTCAAACCCCTCCACGACCCTTTGAGCCACCGCCATGTCCACGGTAACTGAACACAGTACTGTTTAAACATAAGATTAATTGTATCATCTGGAAAGGAAAGTTACAAAATATGACAACTTTCTTCAATTGGACAAGCTAGAGGTGTGCGTGAAAACAGTTGTACTTAAAATTTTTTTAGACTGTTGAATATGCATGTAGTTAAATGTATGCCAGTGTGTGGATTCTGTGCTGGGAAATACTGACCGTAAAATCAGTGGTTAGGTCCCCTCACCTCACAAAAAGTTTTTAGATGTTTAAAACATCTAATGACGTAGTAGAAGTAATAAGTACGTAAGTGATGTGAGTCTGTAGATCAGTAGAAAAAGGAAAGGTGATATGAAAATAGATAAATACAAAGTTTTACTCCAGCTCAGTTAGATGTCATTGACAAATTAGTCAGGTGTAGTATTTAAAACAAAGATATTTTGAACATTTTGATTTTGTTATAAATTTGATTTTTGGGTATAGGAATTACCGGTACCAACTATTGCCACACATCGCCCATTTGCGCCCATGAGGTCTTGCACAAAGCCCATATACCAGGAAAAGCCAAAGCTATCAACATACTTCTGCCCAAACCATGCGAGCTTACAACTGATGTGCTTATGACTTATGAATGTTCAGAGTGTCAGAAATGGGCTACTCCCCGATAGGTCTGAACTTCACCCTAAATGGCATCAAATAGCCTAGAAGTGCTATTCGTGGAATTCTCACTTTAAGATGATTTAGTCCGATTGAGAAAGAAATGTACACTGACCACTGTACATGGAAGATGTCCACTTTCTTAACGGTGGACGTAATAGAGAGAACCATACGGGTACAACGCTCTAGTGTTATGTTATCGTATTTTGTAAAAAAAACAAAAAAAAAAAGTAATTGGGTGAAGGAAAGAGAATTTAGCCTAACCAAAATTATATATGTTCTTATAAAGTGAAAAGAAAACTTTCTTATCATCAGAAGAACTTTTTTCAACGTTTTAAGACGAGAGTTAGCCTTATTCTAACCTTACACCAACTAAACCTATTACTTTTTAGTGTACAGCATTTCCACGAATATACATGAATTAACTTCTGAGACTTTGCAATCAGGTCTTTTACTACCAAGATTATAAACTTTGGACCACAAAGAGCGTTGAAAGCCTTTAAATGAGACCCAATTTAACGGCAGCCAGTCTCCTGCTCCATTTTGCCAATTTGGCTCAGTTGCTTAAAAGTGTATTAGCAGTTATGACCGGTACTAAATTTAGTCTGAACTAAAGTGCCGCTGATTGTGTACTAGGACAAGATCAATACTAGAGTTTAAGTCTGGCCAAACGTTTAATGTACTTTGGAAAAACCGAGCACTTTAGTCTGCGACCGGCTGTTTGTTACGTCTCTTTGTTCTTCCCAGACCTGGCATGATCCCACGCTTAACAGCCCGACATACCGATTGTAGGGACTCTCCTCAACTGCAGGCAGACAAGGCTAGAATCCACCGACACTCAGACGTGTCCATCCCCGGCACTAGCCCGTCGTATTGGGGATAACAACTCCTGTCCAACACACAGTAGAGGACAAGACTAGAACTCAACGACACAGAGACGTATCCAGCCCCGGCACCAGACAGCCCTATCGAGGATAACACCTACCGTGCGGTACACAGTAGACGACAAGGATAGAACGCACCTACACAGAGACGTGTCCACCTCTGGCACCAGCCCGCCATGATCAGCTTTACCTCTGAGCTAACTTCCCTGCCCAGCTTGTATACATGTACGTAAGCATAGCCTTCGGTCTGGTTTATACACAGTGGGTAGGTCATTGGGTGAGACTATCTCTACGTTGATGTATTATTTGGAAATCATGATGTGTGTCGCTCTGCACAATATGTATAATAGGTACATGGTAAAACTGGGACAGCTTAGCTCTGTGTTAAAACGCACATGTTTACATGTGCATCAGAGTTTTTTTACTAGACCTATACTTGTTAGAAATAAAACCGCTATAGCTAACATTATCTTCATAACGTATAAGCTGCAGGACTGAGCCTTACAAGCTATGTCAGACATCTGGACACGTAAAATTTCCATTTTCAGCAAACACAAGTCTTTATTTCTCCATTTCTGGTAAGATAATTTACCTATTCTCAAGATGTTTTCATTTTTGTCTCGGGTAATTGTATGGGTGGATGAAATCGAAGTACCTGGTGTAAACCACCGATCTTCAGTCATTTACTGACGAACTTTCCCACGTATTTTTAGGGTCTAATTTTATTTAACCATTTCTGGTAGCAGAAGACACCTGTGTGCACTCTTCTTGTCGACTGACAGAAAGAATGGAGAGTGAGTGAAAAAAGAGGATCAGCCAGTTTAACACTGATCCAAAGATCGGCTATGCACACATATCAAGGTGTTTTTGAAAAATGGAAAATTACAGCTAACAAATGGAATAAATGAAAAGCCAGAACATGTTAGTGTTTTCTACACCAGTCTTACTAAACTAAGATGTACTAAATAAAATCACCCCGGCAATTGTTAGAGCACAATGTACGAGTTCCCCGTGATGACCAATCCGCGTGCTCGGGCAGTACCCTACAACTATCCATTTTGAGAAACGTGTTTAAATAGCAAAAATACAACCTGACGACCAATGCTGAGGAACAAAATGATAAGTGTGGAATTCCCTTGTTAAAATGTAAACAAACAGTATTGCACATAAGGAACTGAAACTGCAGTTAAGCATGTACAAATCGGTACAAATGGCTTATCACAAAATGACAAATCAAAAAATTATTATCATTATACCTCCTAGGGTTATTCTCCGTTTCCAGTGGTCCAGAGACGGTCACATGGTATTCCGCAAAACACAATGTACAGCGATCACGCGCCCAAGGAATGCAGCGTCACGCTCGCAAAGTATTATCCCACTTTGGTAGGCAATATCCAACGATCTCGTTGACGAGAAAATGTCCAAGGATCTCGTGCTAATATCAAACGACCACGTGCGTTATTTCACAGCAGTTATCTCCCTTTGAGAGCTCTCTTGCGTCTGCTAGTTTGTAAACCATCAAACGGTGGCTATAGCTCCGTTATCGATGTCCGAATTCGACGTTTTAAAGTACAGCTCGAAAAGGTAAGAAAATATCGACAAGTGATATTGAACTCGGGTTTCACTGCTCTCGAGTTGGTAGAGTGTCCGCTTCGGGAGCTGTAGATCCATGGTCTATTTTTTGGTCGAGTCACACCTAAGACTTTAAAAAGCGGAGGTTGTAGCTTCCTCGCTTGGCGTTTAGCGCCTGACCCGTATCAGTATAATGATTCGGGCGGGGTAGCTTAGTTGTCTCCGGTAAGGAGCCTCAGTGAAGCAGCGCTAGATAAAAGAGCGATGGAAACCCGTCTTGCAACAAGGAGGCACATTACATATACATATACACTCTTATTACTCGTCGTCATATGACTATAAATTGTGAAATACGACGTTAAACCCCTAGTACTCACTCACTCACTCACTCACTTCTCTCGAGGTGACAATTCCTGATGCCCCCACCAGAAAATGCACTATCTGTATATATATCGAGACCAACAATATACCAGTGTAATTTTATTCACACGAAAACATTGAACAGTGCATACAGGTCACATCAAAGGCTTTTCCCCATCATTTCTAGAAGGATTTTTTCCGTAATACACGTCCAATATTGGTTAGAAACTCCCAAAATAGCAACAAACAATTTAATGCGGAACTTGTAAACATCCGAGTAAACCGTTTGATACACAACCAATGTCATACATAAGTATGCAGTTCACAGAAGTAAAGCAAAACTAGGATGAAACAAACAAAACGAACATCAAAAACTTGTGTACCACATATATACATGTACAAAAGCGACTAATCTGTAACTCCCCATGGTGAAGACATTTACCAAGTTTCCATGAGATATAATGCACATTACAAAACGATTCACAAAAAGTCCGGAAAAGAGTTTAGTGACGGACAGATGGACTGATGGGGGGACAGAGGAGGAGTAAACATATAGTTCACTTTGGTTCTGGTAGAGAACCAATTAACACCGCTAGGCTCTCAGCTATCCGGGACCCTAGGTGTATATGACGCATTTGATGTTAAAAAATAAATAAATATAGATGAGATTAGACGTTCTGGTAGTTTGCTCGGTCCTCACTCCGTGCCGCCTCCGCATTAGACTTAGTACCTTCAGTGTTCTCGTACATGTTGTCACCAGACCTAGTGGGTGACGTCATGGACTCATAGTTCACGTCCCGTGATCCTGGGTTTCTGGCGATGTTGTGAGCAAGTGACTCGTAATTGTGATCTGTAATTACACAGATATATACCTGCTAATATACAGAAGCCAACTGCTTGTAGATATTTGATGTAATATATGAGTTTGGTTGATTTGATTGAAGTTATACTTGGTATTCAAAAATATGTGACTTAATGACGACATCGGTTGGAGGAAACCGAAGACATCCCAGCAAAAAACCCACGACCTTCCACGGGTTACCGCCGTACAATGCCGTATACGACCGAAGAGGGAGCCAGCATGAACTGGATTTGAACTCACAGTCACTGCATACGTTATTGGAAGCAGTTAAGAAGCTTACGTAGCTTATAGTGGTTTCAATTCTCCTCCAGTCTCCGAAAAGAAATAAACACTTAAATAGTTGAGTGAATACTATATACAATTTTTGTTATCCAAATTCCAGATTTGAACTTGTCAGCTCAACCTGTGGCAAGCTTAACATTTATTAAACGTCAGTTGTATCACTTGACGCCTTTACCATATCTGTTTTAATTCAGAGAATTAGCCAACAAAAATAACATCTGATTTTTATCGATATTTACTGATATTGACAGCAGGGTCATGGTGAGTATCGGCCGGTCTCGATATCGTCCGCATTTCTCCGATGAGATCTCCTGCCGGTGACATCTGCCTAGAATAGCAATTTAGTAAGATAAGTTTAGTCACTGTTAGAAATTATGTGGTTACTTCCTCAAAGGCTCTCACATTTCCCTTTTTATTAAAGCTTAGTTTATCATGAAACTAAATGACTGTGCAAATTATGAACGTTTATTTTTCCCATCGTATCTTTTAAATTGTACTCTATATTTCTGTAATACCGGCCATCCGGAAGAAGATACAAAAAGCAAATCTTGTAGACGGAAATTAGCGGGTTTTTTTTCTTTAGTGTTTATTACGTTGTATCAGACAAAGAGAGCTCTGATCAGGAACAAAACAATTGTGTTTCTCTATGCTGCATTAAAAATATTTAATTAAGAAAAAAACAGATAACAGCATACGTCTTTTTCATATTTTATCTATAAAAGACTCAGTGAAATATTAAGTGAGAACAGGAAAACCTGACCTCATTTTTCATTCGCATGGTTTAATAACCTCAAACTCTGAAAGCTCCGATATGTAAAAAGATGATTTGCACCGTCTCCGAACAATTACGTTACCATGGCACACTATTTCTGTGTTAAGTGCTCACTGACAATCTCTGCACTCTTGCAGATAGACTCAGGGTTTGTCGTGTAGTGATACTACATGTGAAATAACCAGTAGAGAAATAGTGGAATGTAAGTACCTGTTTTCAGTACCCTCTGGTAAAGCTGAAATAAAATAAAGCAAACTATAAACTTGTATCACTGCACAGCTCTGCAAAGTGTTAAATGTATACGGTCCCTTGCACATTTATTTTGCATCGTAGAATGGTACTTCACACAATCGTTTCAAGTTCTCTACCTTCTTGAATATAACTGCCCTTATATAAGTGAAATAATCTCTAATATGCCATATCACTCAATCGGACGAACTAATTAACATTCAAATCACTTATTTTTAGTAAAGCGTGAAAGAGAAAATAACACACGTATAATTTTCTTTTGGCAACACAAGGATGTGTTTTGGGTGCCATCAACATGGACATGTAGAGTATGAATGTTATCCCGTATTAAAACGGTAAACGTGGTCATAGAGCACGAAGCTCGTTTTCATCCTGCAAAATCGCCTTCTCTAATTTGTTTGTCAAGTTACAAACCCAGGATCCCCAAAATTACTGTTGTTCTTCTGACATTCGCTTGGAAATCTCCGGAGTCAGGAATACCAACCTTTTGTTTTTGATCTTCTCCATAAGATCACAACTATCACTGTAAAGATGGATGTAACAACAACGAGGAAACCGCCTAACACCCCTCCAACAATCGCCCCACTGTTTGCTCCAGCGTGATTTCCAGATGTGTCTGCAACGACAAACAAACTGTTTAATTAACAATGTCCACTTCCGACGTATTGGCGCTGGAATTATTTAGAACATGTTACCAGCTTTATTGACTATGTATTTACTTTTTCTTATATATTACTATGGGAACTTGTGTTTTAGGCTGTTTTGGAATTTAGTCTGGACGCATTTAACTACTATAAAGACGTCTTTATTGACTCTAAGGTTCTGCAGATTTAAAATTACTATCTTGACATCTTGATTTAACCGAACTTTAACGCAAAACCTTTCTTTGCTGATGGCTTCTCAGTGACGTCAACATAAAATCTGGTACTTGATGTGTGGGCTACTCCGTTGATGTCAGAGGAGACGGTCAAGGTATAGTTGCCCTTATCCTCCTGGCGGACATCAGTCAGTGTCAGTATGGTGACTGTCCCCAGAAGACTGACCAGCTGACCATACAGCACCAGACTGACCAGACCCGCCTCTTCCCGGTGAGACTGTAGGGCGTCACTCTCTCCGGCTTTCTCCCACATCACCCGGACAGTACCGGAGGACGATCGTTCGTAAAAAGACATGAATATTGTCTCAGATGTCCCCAAACCAATCGTCACCTTCTTTGAGTGATTCTGAAACACGGCGGGAGCTGAAAAGGAAAAACAAATACAAGGAAAAAAAACAATCAGATAATAATATGAGCATTTAAATACGAAGGTTGACGATTAGAAAGATTTAGCATTGGTATATTGTAGTGCATAGAGTCTAGAAACTCTTAAGAAACCACCCGTTGACCACAATATTACAGTTAACCTTCCGGTCACTCCACATAATCTATTCTGTACAGCAATGAGTGTATAAACAGTGCAGTGACGATTGTATGGAATTTAGGAGATCGTCACATGAAACCGGTGAAATATGGCCTATGATCGATTCACTACAGCTAGGGTTTTACTCTCAGTGCTTATGTAAAATAACTAGACACTGGCAACGTACATAAGCTAATAGAACTAGACGCCATATTTGGACTTCTCGTGATCGGTCATCCATAGGCACAGTGAATCGTCATATCACTTGTGCATAACCCTACGTAAACGGACGGCCAAAAGACACTTTACCATATGTTTAATTGCCCAAATTTAATAACACAAAACAACAGATGCTGGACATGCAATATATTGAAAACAACAGCATGTTTTGGTAATCCACGTCCAAAGTAATTAAAAGAACAACAGACTATATATCCACCCCCTGTGGCGAAGTGGGGTTGGGGTAAAAAAAAAATCGACATTTCAGTTCGGTGACCAATCGCGTGAGTAAGGAAAAAGTTGTTCAGTTTGATAAAGTCGCCTCATCAGTACCTTGTGTGGCCATCCCTTGCTTCAATGCATACAAACATTCTCCGACGCGTTGGGAAAATCAGTCGTCTGATTAGGTCACGTGGGATACGGTGCCATTCTTCGTCTAGAGCCTGTACCAGTTCTTGCCGGTTAGCTGAAAGTTCTTTGTCATATGCAGCGATCCAGGGCGTCCCACAGGTGCTCTAGGGGAGAGATGCCTGGGGAGCGCGCAGGCCATGGTAAGACGTTGACGTCGTTGGCGTCAAGAAAGTTTTGCACGACTCGAGCTGTTAAAGGACACCACGTAGACGGTGGCGAATGAAGGGCAGAATAATCGGACGTAAAATGTCATCCACGTAACGCCGAACTGTTAAGTGTCCGTCAACCATGACCAGTTATGTCCGTTCCTGTCCACAAATCCCTCCCCATACCATCACTCCACCATCACCATAAGGTGCCACTTCCTGAATGCAAGCTTATGCCGATCTTTCGCCTCCTCTACGGCCTACACGCTGTCTTCCATCAGCTCTGAACATACAGAGGCGGCTCATCTGTGAAGACGACCCGTTGCCAATCACGTCGCAGCTAACGTTGTACAACTTGGGCCCACCTCAACCTCTGACAACGATGTTGGGCCGTCAATAACTGCCCTCTGATTGGTCAATAAACTCGGATTCCGTGATCCCGGAGTCTCCTTGACACTGTCTGCTGACTGAGCCGATGACCTAACGTATTCAGTGATGATGACGTCACAGTCAGGAAGCGATTGCGCAGATGCAAGACACGCAAGTACCGGGCACTGATTATCCTAGGTCTGCCTGATCTTGGCCTGTCTGAGGTCCGTCCTGTCTGCCTGTATCGCTGCATCAGATTTGAAACGGTTACACGAGAACAGCCATAAGTTCTTGCAATGTTAGAATGAGTGGCTCTCACAGCCATCATGCCCAGGGCCCTCTCGCGTTGTTCTGGAGACAGTCGTGGCATCACTACGGTGGTTTTTAAACACTGTGCATGTCTGACATACTGGCTTTAACGTTTTTTACACCGCTTGACCTTGTGGATTCGGCCCATCCACGGGTCACGTGGTTTAAACTTTTATTTTTCTGTTCCAACGGATTGGTATTGGCTTACATGCAGCTTTACCCAAATGGAATATATTTGCACTTGATTTTTACTGGGTTAAGTTGACCGAATTCACTGAAAACGTTTGCTAAACTTCAATTTATGAGTGGTAAAGTTTCTTTTGGCCTTGAGTGTATATTGTTTCGTTAAAATGTACCTTAAAATGAACTCCAAACAGTTGGGCAGTTTAAAATGATGATAACAGAAATGAGAACTGAACATTGTATCGAACACATTGTTGTTGTTGCTGCACGGCTTGTAGATGAACTGGCATTTTTACTACAATAGTAGCAAATCGTTACAAATGTTACTTAATCATTAGGAAACTTCAATGGACAGCTCGTGATGCCAACGGTGGGATTTTTTCAAAAAAGATTATGTCATCTTGCTTGGAACTCGGTGTACACCCCCGAAGTGCCCCGACCCCGGTGATTTCTGTCGATAACGTTAGCCCTGCCCCGATTCCGGCTCGGTCAGTCATCCACATAGTTATTTTTAAACAGGGATCATCGTTAACTTCAGCACTGCAAGCTGCTTAATTTCCGGACTGACAGCTGGGGTATTAAGAAAACTGTGCTTTGAAAACATTTTTACCTCCCCACTCCCCCAAAGTGAAAGTTGAAAACTCTTGCTGTTATATGTTATTACATCTGATAATCTGCACATTGACAAATGAAAGCAAAGCGTTTTATCTATCCTTTAATATACTGACAGTATACATTGTGTCTTGAGCAGACAGCGCTACAAATCTTAATAAAACTGGGTATTGAAAGTGATGGTCCACTCTGCTTGGCGTACTAGTTTATGTAATGTCATTATGTTAGGCTGTATGACGGCATCATGTTATCAGTGTAAGGCCATCAAGATACATGTACATATCTTCTGTGAGACGTCATCGCGTCATCTGTGTGACGTCAGTAGCTAGTTGCATGTGGAACACCTTTGTTTATTGTGCAAACAGGTTTTCTGTCAGATATGACAGACCCTATCTGACAAATGATCTTAGAAGCTTGTCAGTGTAGAGCAAATGGAGAGAGCAGATAAAGCTTAGGTTGGTTACATAAAAATTTCAACCCACAGCTTTATCTTACAAAATAATATTAAAACTTACTGAGAGGAGCCACATAGATCAGCCCTGATTGTGAAGACTTAATGCCGTTTGTCACTGAACACACGTAATCTCCCGTCTCTGTGTATGTCAGGTTCTCAGGCAGAACGTAGTTTACAAAAGTGCCAAGTGTCTCATTCCCCAGTCTCCGTATGAGTATCCCGCCCAGGCGATGTTCCCACGGGCTGAAGGTGTGCATGTTAGGATAACCCTCAGCTGTACAGGTTAACTGATGAGAGCGTTGGTCAAAAGTCACCTCCACATCCGATGGAGCTACAATATTGACAGTTGATATATAGGTTATAATTTTCTTCTCATTTTGTATTTTGTCAAACCCAGTTAAGGTACGACGTTTATTTTTGTCAATTTCTGACCTGTTGCTGTCACACGTGTATTCGCCAGCAGCCGACCTCTGTACAGCTTTATCCCGTAAAGAGCTGATGTACCTTGACCTCTGAATTTCGTGACCTTCGCATATCATTATCAGCATCTGTCAAATTAGTTTTTTGTTAAAAAAAGCCGGATTAGCGTTAATTAAGCCGTTTTTTTGATGGCTTGATGTGTTCAAAAATGGGCTTTTGTTTGTTATGAAGAACCTGTGAAAAAAGTTTCATCCTTGTGCTCAACCTTGACCTTTCCACTCGTATTGATGTCATTTGAGATGTAAATATTTGACCCGTTCTTAAGTAGATTTATACATGTAGTTGGGGGGATAAGAATTTACTGTTTGTTTTATCAGTGCGCCCACATGTTTAGCTTTAGGTATAATTTGTTTAAAAAATCATCATTGTACGCTACATCACCGACAGATGTCCTAATTAGCGTTAATCAGACGTTTCTCATTTGGTTTAGTACATCAGCTAAGAAAATAAGAATCGGTTTTTCGGCGGTAAGAACCTTTAAAATAGCATTCGATGATGTACTCAACCGTGACCGATGCCATTGTTTGGGGGAAATTTAGAACAAATATTAACTTTTGACTCGTTTTTACTGGAAATTGTACGTGGAGTTGCAACTTAAGAATTAGCGTTTTATAATCAGCATATCCCAAGGTATCTTTTGGGAAAAACAAAAGCTGGGGATTTAAAATTCAACATTTAGTGACGCAATCTGGAGTAATTTGAACCCACTCCAGGGGGCTTTGCGCGGCTGCCGCAAATAGGATAGGTCTTTCATACGCGGCCTGAACGATACAAATCTGTTGGCTACAAAAATTGTATACCCATATTCAATCACGTGTAGGGCATACGTGGGGAGGTCTGGCAGCAACCCGCGGATAGTTGAGGGTTTCCTCCGGGCTCTGCCTGGTTCTTCCCACCATAATGCTAGCCGCTGTCGAATAAGTGAAATATCCTTGAGTACGGCGTATTACACCAATCAAAGAATAAATCAGTAAATCACGTGTCACACTGCTACATATATTGGACCACATGTGCTTGACCGTTGTTTTCTGTTCTACATGTACAGGTACTTACCTAACACCCTGGCAGTTGACTTCTGTTCTACGTGTACAGGTACTTACTTGACACCATGACAGTTGTCTGCTGTTCTACATGTACAGGTACTTACTTAACACCCTGACAGTTGTCTTCTGTTCCACATGTACAGGTACCTACCTAACACACTGGCAGTTGAGTTCTGTTCTACATGTACAGGTACTTACCTTACACCCTGACAGTTGTCTGCTGTTCTACATGTACAGGTACTTACATAACGCCCTGACAGTTGTCTTCTGTTCCACATGTACAGGTACTTACCTAACACCCTGACAGTTGTCTCCTGTTCTACATGTACGGGTACTTACCTAACACCCTGACAGTTGTCTTCTGTTCTACATGTACGGGTACTTACATAACACCCTGACCGTTGTCTCCTGTTCTACATGTACAGGTACTTACCTAACACACTGGCAGTTGTCTTTTGTTCTACATGTACAGGTACCTACCTAACATCCTCATAGCTGTCTGCTGTTCTACATGTACACGTACCTACCTAACACCCTGACAGTTGTCTGCTGTTCTACATGTACACTTACTTACCTTACACCCTGACAGTTGTCTGCTGTTCTACATGTACAGGTACTTACTTAACACCCTGACAGTTGTCTCCTGTTCTACATGTACAGGTACTTACATAACACCCTGACAGTTGTCCCCTGCTGACCTGCTTCAAGTACTGCATCCTCACACGTGAACGTCCTGCCGTCATCTCTCTGACGACTGAGGGAGCTGATGCTCAGGTTATTACTGCTCCCCACAAGGCTAATTACATCCTTCCAGCGGGTGTTTTCTTTGAGGACTTGACCACCGGTTCTGATTAGGAGGGGAATATTAATAATACTCCACCGCAGAATCCCCTGTATACTGACAGTACAAGGCAGGACCACCGTCCCTCCCTCGGATCCCACCACGACACTCTGAGCCAACGCCATGTCCACGGTAACTGAACACAGTACTGTTTAAACAGAAGGTTAATTGTATCATCTTTAAAGGAAAGTTACAAAATATGACAATTTTCTTCACTCGGACAAGCCAGAGGTATGCATAAACACACTTGTATTTGAATTGGTTGTTAAACTTTTGAACATACACAGTTCAATGTATGTGAGTGTGTGGGCGCTGTGTTGAGAAATACTAAACATGTAACCACCGTTTAGGTCCGCTCACCTCACAAAATGTTTTTACTTGAAAGAAAACATCAAATACAATAGTAACAATAATACGTACGTAAGTGATGTAAATCTGTAGAAAAAGAAAAGTTGAAGTAAAAACACATAAATACAAAGTTTTACTCCAGCTCAGTTAGATGTCATTCACAAATTAGGTGTAATTTTTTAAACGTAACGATTTTTGGCCTCGTCAGCTTTACCGTGTACAGCGCAGACAAGCTTCGTACGTGTACCAAAAATCTACGTCATTTCTAAACTGTAAGCTCAATGGGTTGGATATGTGTTTACCAACGATTGTTACCCATTACACATTTGCACCCATGAGGCCTTGCACAGAGCCCATTGATCAGAAATAGTCAAGGTTATCAACAGGTTTTCACCCAAACCATACGAGCTTACTACTGATGTGCTTATGACATCAGAATGATTAGAGCGCAGGAATGGGTTATGTCCCGATAGGTTTGAACTTCCCCCTAAATGGTATGAAATATCCTAGAAATGCTGTTCATTGAATTCACCTTTCAGGATGTTTCAGTCTGATTGAGAAAGAAATGTACATTGACCAAGGATATATGCACGTCTACTTTCTTGCTGAGTCGATAATTGTGGAGATGATTGGGAGAGCCATAGGGTTCGTCTCGTATTTACAGCACTCCAGTGTTATGTTATCTTATTTTGTAAAAATTAAAAAAAAAAATACAATCATAGTGTGAAGGAAAGAGAATTTAGCCTAACTAAAATTATATATATATATTTATCAATTCAAAAGAAAGCTTTATTGTCGTCAGAAGAACCTTTTAAAGAACGTTTAATGATGAGGGGTAGCTTTCTTCTAGTCTGATACCAATCAAGCCTTTGACTTCTTAGTGTACGGGTTTTACACGAATATATATCAGTTAACCTCTGCAACGTTGTAATAAGGTCCTTTACTATCAAGATTACAAACTTTGAACCACATAAAGCGTTAAAAGCCTTTAATTGAGCCCGAGTGTAACAACGGTACTCAATCTTCAGCTCCACTTTGCCAATTTGGCTCAGATGCTTAAAAGTCTTTTAGCAGTTAAGGCCGGTATTAAATTTAGTCTGGACTAAAGTGGCACTGATTTTGTACTAGGCCACGACTAGTATTAGGGTTTAAGTCTGACTAAACCTTTAATATACTTTGGAACAACCGAGCACTTTCGTCTGTGACCAGCTGCTTTATACGTCACTCTGTTCATAACAGACTTGACATGGTCCAGTGCAAAACACTCTTAAACAAAATAGCTCATATTGGTATTTTTTACCTTTCTGGTATGAACAGGTGTAATTACGTCCGTTTTGGTCAATATGTTTAACTGTAAATTTAGGCGAATCCACCCCGCATCCCCACCACTCACCAGCACGAGCACTATTCATAACACATAACTAAAATATCACCATCTACCCTCCCCTCCCTAACCGAACTTCACCTTCACCTGTAACCATGCTTAACAGCCTGTCATATGGAGGGTAGGAACACGTACAGGCAGACAAGGCTAGAACTCACCGACACGAAGACGTATCCAGCCCCGGCACCAGGCAGCCATATGGAGGATAACAACTCTTGTTCAGTACACAGTAGAAGACAAGGCTAGAACTCACCGACACGAAGACGTATCCAGCCCCGGCACCAGGCAGCCATATGGAGGATAACAACTCTTGTTCAGTACACAGTAGAAGACTAGGCTAGAACTCACCGACACGAAGACGTATCCAGCCCCGGCACCAGGCAGCCATATCGAGGATTACAACTCTGTTTAGTATCCAGTAGAAGGCAAGGCTAGAACTCACCTACACAGAGACTTGTCCATCCCCGACACCACCCCGCCATGATCACCTTTACCTCTGAGGTAACTCAACTCCCCTGTCCACATTGTATACATGTACGTAGATATGGCCTGCAGTCTGGTTTACACACGGTGGGTAGGTGGTTGAGTAAGACGATCTTTACGTTGATGTATACTTTGGAAATCACGATGTGTGTCACTTCGCACCATATGTATAATAGGTACATGGTAAAACTGGGACAGCTTTGCTCTGTGTTAAAATGCACATGTCTACATCTACAGCAAGGCGTGTTATTAGTCCTGCACCTGTTAGAAATAAAACAGCTATAGCTAACAATATCTTCATAACTTATAAGCTGCAGGTAGCCTCCGTGGCTAAGTTGGTCATCGCGCAAGCGCAGCGTGATGACCCAGGAGTCTCTCACCAATAAGGTCGCTGTGATTTCAAGTCCAGCTCTTGCTGGCCTCCTCTCCGGCTGTACGTGGGAAGGCCTGTTAGTTAGTTTTCGCTGGACTCTGCCCGGTTTCCTCCCACCATAATGCTGGCGGCCGTCGTATAAGTGAAATATTTTTGAGCACGGCGTAAAACACCCATTAAATATATAAATAAATAAATATATGCTGCAGAGCCTTACAAGGCAAGACAGACATTTGGATACTTTTATTCTCATTTTGAGCAATCACAAATCTTAGTTTATTTCTCCATTTCTGGTAAGATTTTTTTACCTATTCGTAAGAAGTTTTCACCTATGTTTTGGGTGGTAATTTTGTGGGATGATGAAACCGGAGTACCTGGTGTAAACCACCGATATTTAGTAACTTACTCACGAACATTTTTACAAACAACGAACAGACAAGCACACCGTATTGGTGAAAGAAAAGTGGGCTGCAAGAAATGTGTAGACTCCGCCATCTGCAACACGAGCGTTGTCAACCAGTTATTGTCACGCAGGTGCCTCAAGCGGCGAGAGAGGGGGAAACTTAATGTAAGATAACAGATCGATATGCACAGACATTTGGATGCTTTCATTTTCATTTTAAGGAACAGGTTTAATTTTATTTAACCACTTCTGGTAACAGAAGACACCTGCGTGCACACTGTGTGCACACTGACAGAAACATGAAGAACCTCAAGCATACGATATCCAAGCCTTTCTTGTCGGGAGTGAAAACCGAGGATCAGACAATTTAACAGCCATCTAAGGACCGGCTATGCACACATATCACAACAAGTTGTGTTTGAAAGACTGAAAATTACACCCAACAATGGAATAAAGTAAAAAGCCAAATCATATCCGAGTTTTATACACGAGTTGTTCCAAACTAGATGTTCTGAATAAAATCATCCCGGCACTTGTCAGAGCGCAATGTACGAGTTCCCCATGATGACCAACCCGTGTGCTCGGACAGTATCTTACAACTATCAATTTTGAGAAACGTCTTCAAATAGCCTAATTACAACATGACGACCAATGGTGAGGAACAAAATGATAACCGCCGAATTCTCTTGTTAAAATGTAAATGAACAGTATTGTACATAAGGAGGTGAAACTGCGCATAAGCAAATACAAATTGGTACAAATAACATATCACAAAATGACATATCACAGATTTATATACCTCACAAGGTTTTTCTCCGTTTCCAGTGGTCGAGAGACAGTCACATGGTATTCCGCAAAATATGATACACAAAGATCACGCGCTTAAGGGATGCAACGTCAGACTCACAAACTACTAACCCACAATTAGGAGGCAATATCCAAAGATATTCTGCTAATAATAAACGATCACGTGCGCTATTCCTGAGCAGATATCTCCCAAACTCGGCGATTAAAAGTACAACTCGAAAAGGTACATTTTTTTCGGTATAATAAAACAATATCGACAAGTGATATTCAACATGGGTATCGCTCACGTTGAATATCACTTCTCTCGAGTTGACAATTCCTGATGTACCACCCCACAACATTAGCTATCTGTAAAATGGCATATCACAAAATGTCATATGACATAAATACAATCGAGTATGCCAAAAATAGCAACGAACAATTTAATGCGGAATAATATCTGATTAAACAGTTTAATACACAACCAGCGTCGCACATAAGTATGCAGTTGACACACGTAAAGCCCAAACTGGGATAAAAGGAATATCAGAAACTTGTGAACAACATATATACAATCGAAACCAATAACATGCATATGTAAATATATATACATGACAAAGCTCACGAACCTTTAACCTAACCTGTAACTCCTCATGGTGAAGCAATTTACCAAGAAGCATTGAAGGATGATGAACTGTATTATAAATGATCCCAGAAATATGTAAGTCCAAACCAGAAAGAAAACAGCCATAACTTTCTCGAGAATGGAGAAAACACGGTTTAAAACTAAAAATTGAATTTGTAATTTGCTATGGTGAAACGATGCATCAAGATTAAATTTGATAAGAGGGACCGTGGTGAAATGCCTTTCAGATACACATTACAAAACGGCTCACAAAAACTTCTGCAAAAGAGTTTAGTGACGGACTGATGGACTGATGGGTGGACAGAGAGGACTAAACAGTTCCCTCTGGTTCCGGTAGAGAACCAATAAACACCGCTAAGCTCTTAGTTATCAGGAACCCCATGAGTATATGACGCATTTAATACAAAAACATGACTGTGGATGAGCACAAAAGTGTGGGTTTTCAAACGACTTGTAAAGAGTGCGAACTACACTAGGCGTTCTGGTCACCACTGTGTTGTCACCAGACGTAGTGGGTGACGTGATGGAGTCGTAGTGCACGTCCCGTGATCCTGGATTTCTGGCGATGTTGTGAGCGAGCGACTCGTAATTGTGATCTGTAATCAGGCAAATACATTGCAAATATACTGAAGCCAATTGCTTGAAGATATTTCATTTAACAGATGATTTTCATTGATTAATTTACTTTAATTTGTCACTTAATGGCAACATAGGCAGGCATTACGGTGAGAGGAAACCGGCCACAGTCCGGGGAAAACCCGCGACCTTCAGCAGGTTAATGGCAGGCATTCCTGTGCACGACTGAAGAGTGAGTCAGCATGAACTGGATTTGAACTCCCCGCCACTGGATACGTTATTTAAAGCAATTGAGAAGTGTACGTAGCTAATAGTGGTCCCAATTCTTCTCCACACTCCGAAAAGTAATAAACACTCAAATAGATGAGTCAATACTTTATGCAATTTTTATAATGCAAATTCCAGACTTTGGCTTTCCAGTCTGAACTCTGACAAGCTTAACATTTATTAAACTTGTCAAACGTCATTTGTATCACTTGACGCCTTTACCAGTTCCGTTTTAATTCATATAATTACATAATAAACGTAACATCTGGTTTGATGGATATTTACCCATGTTGACAGCAGAGTCAAGTTGAATATGGCTGCTCTCGGTATCGTCCGAATCTCTCCTTTGGGGTCTCCAGCTGGTGACATCTGCCCAGAAGAGCAGTTTATTAAGATCAATTTAGTTACTGTTAGTAATTATGTGGTAACTTCCTCAAAATGTTCTCGGTTCTTTTAACGAAACTTGGTCTGTCTTGAAGCTAAATGGTATTGTACACAAGGAACCAATACCGCATATAAGCATGCACAAATCAGCACAAAAGATTTATCACAAAATGAAAAATCACAAACTATAATGCCTTATAAAATTTTTCTCCGTTTCCAGTGGCGAGAAACGGTCACATGATATTTTGCAAACATGATGTACAAAGATTACGCGCCCAACGAATGCAACGCCACGCTTACAAAGCATTATCCCACGTTTACGATGAAATATCCAACGATTTCGTGCTAATATCAAACCATCACATGCATTTTTATTCCACAGGAATTATCTCTTTTTTAAAGCTCTTTTGCGCCTGCTTGTTCCTAAACAAGGGAACGGAGGTTAAAGCTCCGTCATCAACATATAAATTTTGCGATTTCAAGCACAACTCGAAAAGGTACTGTTTTTTTTAGGTATCATAAAGTAGCTGGTGCATGGTATGGGGTGGGACATCAGGAATTGTCTGCTCTCACCAAGTGACATTCACATCGTCTTTCGCCCATGTTGAAGGTCACTTCTCTCCATCTGACAATGCATGATGTCCCACCGCAGAGCAAGCACTATCTGTCTAATGACATATCACAAAATGATATATGACATAAATACAGTCGACACCAACAAGGTAACAATGTAATTTTATTCATATGAGAAAACAATGGACAGTACATACAGGTCAGATCAAAGTGAATATAAAACACGCTTTTCCCCATCATTTCTTGAAGGGTTTTTTGAGTAATACATGTGCAATATTGGTTATAACCTCCCAAAAATAGCAACAAGGAATTCAATGCGGAACTTGTTAACATCTGAGTAAACAGTTTCTTACAAAACAAAAGCTCCACATCACTACGCAGTTCACACATGTATAGCACAATCTGGGATGAAAGGAATATCAGAAGTCACATACTAACAGGCACAATCGCAGACAATAACATATGTAAATATATCCACATGACAAAGCTCTGTATAACATATGCACATGCTATCTCAAACGGGGAATAAAATATAAATTAACCCATTGTGATATGTGGTACAAGTATATGTTATCCAAATATATTTGGTGCAAGCGTAGGTGGTACAAGTATGTGGTATAGAAATATATCTGGTAGAGATATTGCTTTTGTAGTACATTTCCCCTACTGGTGAAATTCGTCAAAAAATAAACAGCTTCATGAAGATCCACTTCAAAATTTTTTTGTCAAAAGTGGATAAAACTACCCTCAACTTAATCTGTAACTCCTCATAGTAAAGACATTTACCAAGTTTTAATGACGTATGATGAACTGGGTTATAAATGGCCAAAAAATATGTAAGTTCAAACCACAATGAAAACAGCGATAATTTTGTCGAGAATGGAGAAAACACATCTTGAAACTCGAAGTTCATTTGCAGCTTGCTATGGTGAAACCATGCATCAAGTCGATACACAGAACTGTCATGAAATGCTTTACACATACACATTACAAAACGGTTCAGGAAAAGTCCGGAAAAGAGTTTAGTGACGGACTGATGGACTGGCGGGGGCACAGACCAGGAGTAAACATATAGTTTCCTCTGGTTACCGTAAAGACCCAATGAAAACCGCTTGGCTGTCAACTATCCGGAAACCCCAGGGCATATGACGCCTTTAATACAAAAATATAAATATGGATAAGCATAAAAATGTGGATTTTTTTACAGATTTCTGAAGAGTACGGACTACTCTGGACGTTCTGGTAGTTTGCCAGGTCACCACTCTGTCTTATTACCGCATTGTACTCAGCACTTTCAATATTCTCGTTCGTGTTCTTACTAGGCTTAGTGGGTGACGTCATGGACTCATACTGTATGTCACGTAATCCTGGGTTTCTGGCGATGTTGTGATGTATATATATATATATATATATATTTGATTTAATAATGAGTTTTATCTATTTCATTGAAGGTATACGTCGTACTCAAAAATATTTCACGCCATGGAGACATCGGCAGGCATTACGGTGGGAGGAAACTGGGCACAGCCCGGGCATAACCCACGACCTTCCGCAGGTTACCGGCAGGCATTCGCTGGTACGACCGAGGAGGGAGCCACCGTCAACTGGATTTGAACTTACCGTCATTAGATACGTTATTTGATTCAATTAAGAATTGTGTGTAGCTTATGGTGGTTCCAATTCTTCTCCAGGCTCCAAAAATAAAAACGCAATCAAACACATACGTGAATACTTTGTACAATTTTTACCATGCAAATTCCAGATTTTGGCCTTTTAGTCTGAAACTTAAACTTGTTCAAAGTCATTTGCATCACTTATACCACATCTGTTTTAATTCAGGTGATTAGCCAATAAACATACATCTAGTTAGATGGATATTTACCCATGTTGACAGCAGGGACAAGTTGAGTATCGGCTGCTCTCAATATCGTCCGCATTTCTCCACTGTGGTCTCCTGTTGGTGACATCTGCCTAGAAGAGCAGTTTAGTAAAATCAGTTTAGTCACTGTTAGTTAATAGGTGGTTACTTCCTCAAAGGTTCTCAGTTCCCCTTCTTTATCGAAGCTTGGTTTGTGTTGAAGCTGAATGGTTGTCCAAATTGCAAATGTTTAAAGTTTTAGAAAAAAAACTACAATAGAAAACAGCATACGTCTTTCTTATATTTCATCTTATGACAGACGCAGTGAAATATTAAGTGAGAACAGCAATACCTGGCTTCTTTTTAGGGGGAGGGGCTATGGTTTAGTCACAGCAAACTATCAAAGTTTCAATGTGTAAGGAGGAAGATTTGCACCATCTGCGAACATTTACGCTACGATGGGAAACTATTTTTGTGTTAAGTGCCGACTGACAGTTTTTGAACTCTTGGTGACTCAGAGGTTATCCTGTATTGATACTACATGTGAATATAACCAGCACATAAGTAATGGAATGTAAGTACCTGTTTTCAGTACTCTGTGGTAAAGCGGAAATAAAATAAAACAAACTATAAACTTTTATAAATGCGCAGCTCTGTAAAGTGTTAAAGCTATACGGTCCCTTAAAGATGTATTGGTATATTCCCGGCTCGTGTCAGGATTTCTTCTTTCTTTAATATCGTTGCCCTTATACAAATGAAAGTATCCCCAATACGCCATAACACTCAGTCGGATGGACTAATTAACATTAAAGTCACTTATTTTCAGTAAAGCGTAAAAGAGAAAATAATACACATGTAATTTTGCTTCGGGAGAACAAGGATTTGATTTGGTTGTCATTACCATGGACATGCGCAGTGCGAATGTTATTGCATATTAAAAAGGTAAACGTGGACATACAGCAAGATGCGAATTGGCCTACTTTAATTTGTTTGTCAAGCTACAAACCCAGGATCCCCAAAATTACTGTTTTTCTTCTAACAGTCTCTGGGAAGTTGAATGTTAAATGAAGTCTCCGAAGTCCAACCTTTTGTTTTCAATCTTCTCCATAACATCACAATTATCGCTGTGAAAATAGATGTAACAACAATGATCAGACCGCCTAACACCCCTCCAACAATCGCCACAGTGTTTGCTCCAGTGTGATTGCCACATATCTCTGCAATGACAAACAAACTATTTAATTAACAATGTCCACGCCCGACGGATTCGCACTGAAATCATTTAAAACATGTTACCAGCTTTATTGACTATGTATTTACTTTTTCTTACATATTACCATGGGGACTGGGGTTTTGGGCTCTTCTGGAAATGAGTCTTGACGCATTTAACTACTACAAAGACGTCTGTTTTGACACTAGGGTTCTACAGATTTAAAATTACTATCTTCACACCTTGATTTAACTGAACAATAAGGTACAAACCTTTCTTTGCCGATGGCTTCTCAAAGACGTCGACGTAAACGCTGGTACTTGACGTCTGGGTAACTACGTTGATGTCAGAGATGACGGTCACGGTATAATTGCCCTCATCCGCCTGGCGGACATCAGCCAGTGTCAGTATGGTGACTGTCCCTGGTAGACTGACTATCTGACCATACAGCACCAGACTGACCATACCCGCCTCTTCCTGGTGAGGCTGTAGGTCGTCACTCTCTCCGGCTTTCTCCCACTTCACCCGGATAGTGCCGGAGGACGATCGCGCGTAGAAAGATACGGATATTTTCTCGAATCTCTTCAATCCAACCATCATTTTCTCTGAATGATTCTGAAACACTGCAGAAGCTAAAACAAAAACAATCAAAACACGAGTGTTCAAACGTGAAAACTGAGAGTTAATAGTTCAACATTTTTATTCGTTTTGTTTTTATTGCCTTCCATTGGAAGACAACTTGAACAGCATTCTAATCTTTATGAGGGTGCACAAGTGTTTAGCGAACTGTCAGTAAACAAAACGACATTTAAAACCACTATATATAGTACAAAATGTGACATTCAGAAATATGAGTTTCGAGTTTCCAGAACTATTTTTGTCGTCAAATGTAAAAATAGTTCTATTGTGCCGTGTGAATGATGAAAAATGTGAGGCTACTGAGTACAGACTAATTTACTAATCACCTCTTTCTATTTAAGAGGCACATATGACAACTATTTCCTCTATGAATTTCTCCAGATCACACAATGTTCAGACTCTCAATGTTCTCTTTCATTCATCTACTGCAAATAGCTTTTCATGACACGTTTTACAGGCCCTCATTTTACAGTGAATGGGATCAAAAATAGGCGTGTGTCGTCTTTAACCTGTTGCATTATGCAGTTGTTGTTTTTTCTACTTTCGATGATAAAAGAGTTCGAACTCGAACCTCCCCTTTTGATTAATCTCAAAATCACAAGCGATGACAAGTTCTGTATACCATGTTTGTTTGATTTATTTATTTATTTGATTGATGTTTTACGCCTTACTCAAGAATATTTCTCTTATACAACGGCCGCCAGCATTATGGTGGAAGGATAACAAGGCAGAAAACAGAGGGAAACGCACGACCATTCGCAAGTTGCCGGCAGACCTTCCCACGTACTGCTGCCGTGTTCGTTTGTACGGCGTCGTTTCTTTAGTTTGAGTGACGTCAACATGTTAGTTTGTGTGACGTCATTATGTTAGTTTGTGTGACATCATAATGTTTTCTGTGTGACACCCCTTACCTCGTGCTGAAATGTCTCAGATATGACCGATCTTCTATGGCAGCTAATGTTAGAGAGCTGCCAGTGTAACAAAAATGAAGATAAAGGAAAGATAAAGCACACTTTGAGCATGGAAGACTTCCATTAAACGGGGTTATGTCATAAAATCATACAACACTTACTTAGAGGAGCTATATAGAGCTGCCCTGTTTGGGAATACTTGACGCCGTTTGTCGCTGAACACACGTAATCTCCCGTGTCTGTGTACGTGAGTATCTCAGGCAGAGTGTAGGTGACGGAGATCCCGTTTGTCTGGGTACCCAGACTCTGTATGTGGGTCGCTCCCAGGCGATGTTCCCACGTACTGAAGGTGTGGACATTAGGAACACCCTCGGCTGTACAGGTTATGGTATGGGCGCGCTGGTCATACGCTACTTTTACATCGGATGGATCTGAAGTATTGACAGTTTTATATCGACATATAAATTCTTGTATAGACAAGGAAGTACACACGCTGGAATTTATTCCTCGTTTAATGGTATTTGTTATATTTGTTTAAGTAAATACAAACGTCGAAGCTGTCTAGCTGTCGACTACAATATGCATACTTACACTGTACAATGAGCTGTACAGCCGTTTGTCGAGTCCCGACACTGTTATTGACGTTACACGTGTATTCGCCGACGGCTGCCCTCTGTACATTCTCTATCCTGTAATCAGCTGATGAACTCTTGACCTCTGCACTCCCTGACTTTCTCCACTCAAACGTGGGTAGGGGATTCCCTTGAGCAGAGCACCGTAAGGTGGCTATTTCGTTCTGTATTACCACAACAGGAGTGGCAGTATTTGGTGAATCCAAGACTACGACACAAAAGAAAATCTCATATAAATACTTTCAACGGAGTCAAATAAAACATAACAGGAGAGTTGGTCTGGTTTTTAGAAAATACATGAATGTAACTCAGCATAGAAATCCCGTCAGGGCTCCTGCTTGTATGTCGAGAGAAGAAAACATATGTCTGTATGGCAAGTGGAACAAAAACATAACGTATCTGCCATGTATATGTTACAAGTTTGAGAGGAACACGGGCAGCAATCTGAAAACTTTACTCTAACCACAAATTTACACTGCCTCCGATATTTCCACTTGGAGTACATGGGAATTTGTAAAATAATGTAAATACAAAGACAAAATCATTGATACATGTAAAGGGTCGGTTCAAACTGACAACATGAGACAACCAACCTATGATCCAATCTTAACAGATATTACACCTTTGCAACACGTAACACCACATGGAAACTTCGATAGTTCAATGCAGACTGAGGAAAAACTGTGTTTTTATACGACTTACATATTAAAAGATAAAATAATGTGCCGAATATCTTATCACTGAATTCATTCTTGGCTTTTAACTATTTAGACACAAGTCTAACTTACAGAAGACATTTAGTGTGGCAGTGGCCGTCGATGTGCTCAGGACACTCCCATTACTGTACTTGTTTATGGCTGCACAACTGACGCTCCTCATGGATCTGTCTGCTGTCAGATTGTAGCTTGATCCCTGCTCAGATCCACTGCCATTATCCAACGTCCAGCTGTAGGATGGCCTCAGACCCCCATTAGTTTTCCATAAGCGACAATGTTAACGTTTAGCGCTGTAGCTCAGTCCCAAACATTCCGAGGCCAATAAGCTTTGGTGCATACCTGGCCCAGCCTGTGAGAAAGAAGCTGTAAAAATCTTGACATAGGTTGACCGTCAAAATCTGGACCTTTCCATGCCGGCAGCTGGGAGGGGTGCCTAGCAACGCCAAGGGGACGTCACTCGCAGCCTCATCACCACCTGTCTCCTTGTGTCCTCTCGCCCAGAATTTCAAACTTTCACCATTAAAACTCATACCTGCCCAAAGCTTAGACAATTTTCATCATTTTGATACCAAACATGCACCTGTACACCAAAAACGGCAGGCTGGCAGCAAAAAAAGACTTTACACCCTAAAATACACAGAACTACAATCGTCCCTACTGAAAAACGGAAGTTGTAATGGGGGTCTGTGTCCGGATGCAGCAGGGTTAGGCCTCCCAGTCACCGCACATGTTAATGTTTTAGGTGTCCCCTCTATCAGAGTTACCTGCCCCTCACTGGCCTGCTCGATCATGGCCCCTGTGATCCTGACTGTTTTTAGTGGATTGATTCATGACAAATGTCTATTTTATAACCAAGATACCAAAGATTGAAGTATAGAAAGTATTCAAGACGCTATACCGGAGATTTTTTTGGCAAAGAATCTATATGTGTTAATTAATAAAATTGTCTGTATTTACTCAAAGTAGTTGAAATTATTACCTTTCTGTAAAAATCAGACTCGTCCTTATAGTCTTTATTGTGCTAAAATGATTCTAATGGCTGAAAACGGCCTTAGCAATTGTGAACTGTAAGACGCACACAGAGAGGACTGATATTTTATGAAAGAAAATTATATGGGTTATTCTACAAATGTAGCAACGATTTCACCGGGTTTGCTGTGATGAATTTTTTTTTGGCCCCTTTAAAGTTACATTTGAGTAATCAGAAAAAGGTTTAAATTGATACAGACAGGGAGTGTTTAGAGCAACACATTGGTTTTCAATGAGATAAGATGATTTTACCAACATGCTGGGCAAGAACTGTCACAAGAACATCCAAAAATTTTTAGAATAAAGATTGTTGATAAATTTTTAATTTTCAGTCACCTAACACCCTGACAGTTGTCTCCTGTCTACCCGTTTCTGATCCTGTAGCGTAACACGTGAACGTCCTGCCGTCATCTCTCTGACGACTGAGGGAGCTGATGCTCAGGTTATTGCTGCTCCCCACAAGGCTGATTACATCCTTCCAGCGGGTGTTTTCTTTGAGGATTTGACCATCGGTTCTGCTTAGGAGGACATAATTAGTAAATCCCCAACGCAGGTATTCCTGCATTCTGACAGTACAAGGTAGGACCACTGCTTCACCCTCAAACCCCTCCACGACATTCTGAGCACACGTCCTGTCCACGGTACTTAACCACAGTACTGTGGAAACATACTGTTTTGTGTAGGACAGTTAAATTTTTAAAGTAAATGAGAGCTAACCATTGAATAAAGGCTCATCAGAAGGATAACACTTTTACATTGCTGTAGATCGATAAATGCATTGAAATGTTCAAATTCTGTGGTTTGCCTTATAAACCATGGAGCAGTCAGATTGGTAATTTTACCTTTATCATATTTCTTATGATTACAATTTCTACATATAGAACTATTTCCAACCAGCAATCTTAGGGTGAGTCACCAAATTCCCAATACATGTCAGCCGTCTAGACTCTACCCGAGCTCGCACACTCGCCATGTAACGACGATACCCTATGTCTATTTTAGTCAGAGTTATTCCGAATAGCAACAATACTGTAGCCAGTCCTTGGATACTTTCACGTCACAAATTGTTCTACGTACCATAAACACAGCATTTACTGTCGACATAGCTCTAACAATTATATGTCACAAATGTGAGGATAATATTTGGACCTAGGCTAGTATAAAGACAATAAGATGGGACGTCAGAGGACCCACCCAGGAGCAGTATGACACAGGAAGCCCATTACTTATATATCCAAAGCACAGGAACGTATACATAACCCCTCCCCACCCCTCACCCCCATATACCACATACAAGGACTAGGCCAGAACTCACCAACACAGACACGTGTCCAGTCCCAGAACCAGCTCGCCATGATTAGCTTTACCCATGAGACTACGTATAATTCCTTGTTCACAATGTGTACATATAGCTAGATATACAGTCTGTTTTACACACTGTAGGTGGGTCATGAAGTAAGACGATCCGAGGGTTAAGACATCCTTTCAAAATCACAATGTGTGTCACCTTGCACAATGAAAAGCACAGGTATGGTGAATGTTAGGCACCTCACCGATATCAAGGCGAGGTATTAGTCCTTTACCCAGGATGCTAAAACTCATCAACAGAGAAACGTATCCAGTCTCGGCACCAGGCAGCCATATCGAGGATAACAGCTCCTGTCTAGTACACAGCAGAAGACAAGACTAGAACTCACAAACACGTGTCCAGCCCCGGCACCAGGCAGCCATATCGAGGAAAACAGCTCCTGTCTAGTACACAGTAGAAGACAAGACTAGAACTCACAAACACGTGTCCAGCCCCGGCACCAGGCAGCCATATTGACGATAACAAATTCTGTCTAGTACACAGCAGAAGACAAGACTAGAACTCACAAACACGTGTCCAGCCCCGGCACCAGGCAGCCATATTGACGATAACAAATTCTGTCTAGTACACAGTAGAAGACAAGACTAGAACTCACAAACACGTGTCCAGCCCCGGCACCAGGCAGCCATATCGACGATAACAAATTCTGTCTAGTACACAGTAGAAGACAAGACTAGAACTCACAAACACGTGTCCAGCCCCGGCACCAGGCAGCCATATTGACGATAACAAATTCTGTCTAGTACACAGTAGAAGACAAGACTAGAACTCACAAACACGTGTCCAGCCCCGGCACCAGGCAGCCATATTGACGATAACAAATTCTGTCTAGTACACAGCAGAAGACAAGACTAGAACTCACAAACACGTGTCCAGCCCCGGCACCAGGCAGCCATATTGACGATAACAAATTCTGTCTAGTCTGGTAACAGAAGACACCTGTGTGCGCACTTCTTGTCGACTAACCGAAAGAGTGGAGAGTGAGTTAAAAAAGCGGATCAGCCAATTTAATAGCCATCTAAAGACCGGTTATGCACACATAACACAAGAAGTTGGTTTTGAAAAATGGAAAATTACAGCTAACAAATGGAATAAAGTAAGCCAGAACATGCTTGTGTTTTCTACACCAGTCGTACTAAACTAAGATGTTCTGAATAAAATCATCCCGGCACTTGTCAGAGCGCATTGTACGAGCTACCCGGGATGATCAACCCGCGTGCTCGGGCAGTACCTTGCAACAGTTCATTTTGAGAAACATCTTCAAATAGCCTAATTACAACCTGACGATCAATGCTGAGGAACAAAATGCTCAACGTGGAATTCCCTTGTTAAAATGTAAATAAACAGTATTGTACATAAGCCGCTGAAACTGCGCATAAGCAAATACAAATTGGTATCAATGACCTGTCACCAAATGACATATCACAAATTATTACACCCCATAGGGTTTTGCTCCGATTCCAGTGGTCAAGAAATGGTCACATGATATTTTGCAAAATATGATCTACAAAGAGCTCGAGCCCAAGGGATGCAAAGTCAGACTCACATACCATTATCCCCCAATTTTGAGGCAATATCCAAGGATCTCTTGCTAATATTAAACGATCACGTGCGTTATTCCTCAGCAGATATCTCCCTTTGAGAGCTTTTTGTGCCTGCTTGTTCGTAAAGAACTGGACGGTGGTTATAGCTCCCTTATCAACGTCCAAATTCGGCGATATAATGTACTACTCGAAAATGTACTGTTTTTTCGGTATAATAAAACAATATCGACAAGTGATATTCAACTCGGCTATCGCACAAGTTGAATATGACCTCTCCCTTTGCCCTCTTGGTCATAGACTCAGGGTTTAATCCTTTAGTGCTACTACACGTGAATATAACCAGAAATGATGGATTGCAAGTACCTGTTTTCAGTACCGTCTGGTCAAGCTGAAATAAAATTAAACAAACTATAAAGTTTTATTACTGCGCAGCTTTGTAAACAGTTAACGGTATACGCTCAATTGCACATGTAGTTTCCATTGTAGAATGGTACATCCCAGGCTCGTGCCAGGTTTTCTCCTTTCTTTAATATAATTGGCCTTATAAAAGTGAAATATAAAAGTGCGCCATAACTCCCAATCCGATGGACTAATTGATATTATATTCACCTGTTTTCAGTTAAGTGTAAAAGAGAAAATAACGCACGTATAATTTTTTTGGCGGGGAGGCCGGGGGGGGGGGGGGAGGCCAAGGATGTGTTTTGGTTGTCATCAACATGTACATGTACAGTGTAAATGTTATTGCATATTGAAACAGTAAACGTGGACATACACCAAGAAGCCCGTTTTTATCCTGCGAATTGGCCCACTTAATTTGTTTGTCCAGTTACAAACCCAGGATTCCCAAATTTACTTCTTTTCTTCTGACATTTGCTCGGACGAAGTGCCAGAAGTCAGGAACACCAACCTTTTGCTTTTGATGTTCTCCAGAACAGTACAACTATTCTTGTGAGAATAGACGTAACAACAAAGAGCAGACCACCTAACACCCTTACAACAGTCGCCGGAGTGTTTGCTCCAGTGTGTTTTCTTGATATGCCTGAAAAGACAAACAAACTGTTTAATGTCCAAGCCCGACGCATTGACGCTGGGATCATTTAAAACATGTTACTAACTTTATTAACTATGTATTTACTTTTTCTTACATATTCGAGTTTCACTTTATGACTAAAACTTTGAACATAAATATGCAGTTCACAAAGGTATATTAGAAACCGCTGTAAAATGAATAGCAAAAGTTCGTGTACCATATACATACATTTACAATCGCGGAAAAAAACATATTTAAATATATCCACATAAGAAGCTTTGCATATCGAATACACAAGCCATAACAGACAGAGTATAAGGTTTCTGTTAACCTGTCAAAGAATGTGAGACAAGCTTTCTGGTTGTATTGCTTTCACAACACGTGTCCCCTATCGAATAGAAAAAAAATGGCTTCGTCACTATCTAGTAAAGAACAATTCCTCTGAAAAAAAATAGACGAATATTCCCGAAAGTATAGGTATGGTAAATCGGGCACCCCACTGATATCAGGGCGGGGGACTAGTCCTTTACCTGGCAGATGTATAACAGGCAAAGCTCACATCATCTTAATTCTACCCCCCAGGTCTCAGCTAAACAAACTATTCCAGACCTTTGGATAATCCAACAGTTATTTCAATCAAATGGAATGATTGGAGGAATGAAAGTTTATTTCTATATTTCTGTGAAGATTCGTTTAGTCATTTATGTGATCATGGCTGTTCGTCGTTCTTAGGGACTTTTCATTTGTGTCATAGCTGTATTGTGATGCTGGTCACAATTTGTAATCAGGAACACTCAAGGCAGGATTTACTTATGTACTGAACACTTTATGAACGATAGGAAAACATGCACATATAAATTAGACAGATTCACACTAGCTGGTGTAACTTCAGCTATGGCACAATTGTATGGCAGAGTCGGTGGTTCCGGGGCTCTGGGTTAACTTGACAAGTGACAGTACATTTTTATACAAAAACATACAGCATAGTAACTAACAAGTTTTAACAAGGTTTACAGACATACAATTCTAACAATAACGTACATGACTGGTCCTGATATACAGCGTTGCGGTGCATTAAAACAGTAGGTGGTCACCAAGCCTACAGTTCCACTGCAAGACCAGATTAAAACAGATTATGTGTAAGGCCGGCTAACATTCACAATACAACAGCTGTAAATTTTATGCGTGGATGAAAGAAGAGTAAACGACGTAAACCACCGATCATGAGCAACGTACTGACACACTTTCCCAGGTGTGATGAAGAAATAAACACCCCTTGTTTATGACATTGGAGGAAGACAAATGGTCGTCAGCACACGATTTGCCACGATTTGCTAAAATATTGCTGATGTGGCGTTACGGAAAAATCATTTATCAAGATTAACTGCAGGTAACATAATGGACCGCTGAGTATAGATATTTTGGATGCTTCGATTTTTGTTCCAGGCTATCATAAAATACGCTTAAGTTCATTTAACCATTTCTGGTAAGACAAGTCACCGTCTTGGGAGTCAAATCCGTGGATCATTTAGATAACAACACCCAAGAGAGCTGTCATGTATAGATTTATAATAACTTGGTCTTTTCGAAAGACAGAAAAATATAATCATCAAGAGAACCCAGTAAAAAGGTAAAGCATTATTGAGTTCTATTCACAAGTGGTAATAAACTATCATGTTGCAGACAAAAGCAACCCCCCAGCCGTGAAAGCAAAGTACGAGTTCTTCATGTTATCCACTCATATAATCCATAGTGCATTGTTCGAGATGCCCGAGATCACAAACCCGCGTGCTCGGGCAGGGAATTTTAACACTTTTAATCTTTAAATACAACATGACGACCAATATTGAGCAAGAAACAGTTTAATGCAGAATTCACTTGTTAACATTTGAACAAACATAATCAGACCCAATAAATATATAATGGCACGTGTGACAACTGTTCCAGTAAGGTTATTTTCGTAAAACATGCCATATGCAGGTTAAAAGCTCCCCAAAATAGCAGCAAACAATTTAACGCGCGTTTCACTTGTTAATAAGTCAGTAAACAATTTGATTCAACTCATTTGAAAAGCAACTCATCACGGAAACTTTGCACATAAGTATGCAGTCCACAAAGGTATATCACAAACCAGTGTGACACGAGTGTCAAAAGTTTGTGTACTACATACATACATGTACAATCGCGGAAAATAACATATGTAAATATATCCACATGACAAAGCTCTGTATAACGAATGCACAAGCCATAACAAACGGTATAGATATATTTATAAATATCAATAAACCTATCGTAATATGTGGTACAAGAATATGTGGCACAAGTGTATGTGGCAAAAGCGTGTGTGGTACAAGTATATGTGATGCAAGTATATATGGTACAAGTATATGGGGTACAACTATTTATTTCGTAACACATGTCCCTAATCGGTGAGACCCGTCAGACAAATAGATTCATCAAGATCCATCTCATAAAAATTTTCGTCAAAAATGGACGAAACGATCTGAACCTTTAACCTAACCTGTAACTCCTCATTGTGAAGCAATTTATCAAGTTTCATTGAAGTATGATGAACTGTATTATAAATGGTCTAAGAAAAATGTCTGTCCAAACCAGAAAGATTAAGAGCAAGACTAAATTTGATAAGAGGAACCTTGGTGAAATGCCTTACACATACACATTATAAAACGGATCACAAAAAGTCCGCAAAAGAGTTAAGTGACCGACTGATGGACTGAAGGGCGGACAGAGGAGTCTAAACCTATACTAGTAGTTCCCTCTGGTTCCGGTAGAGAACCAATTAACACCGCTAAGCTCTTAGTTATCCGGAACAGCATGTGTATATGACGCATTTAATACAAAAACATGACTGTGGATGAGCACAAAAGTGTGGGTTTGCAAACGACTTGTAAAGAGTACGAACTACACTAGGCGTTCTGGCCACCACTGTGTTGTCACCAGACGTGGTGGGTGACGTCATGGATTCGTAGTGCATGTCACGTGATCCTGGATTTCTGGCGATGTTGTGAGCGAGTGACTCGTAATTGTGATCTGTAATTAGGCAAATACATGCGGAATATACGGAAGCCAATTGCTTGTAGATATTTAATTTAATAAATGAATTTGATTTATTACTTTACTTTAATTTGTCACTTAATGGCGAAAGCGGCAAGCATTACGGTGGGAGAGTCCGGGGAAAACCCGCGACCTTCAGCAGGTTACTGGCAGGCATTCCTGTGTACGACCGAAGAGTGAGTCAGCATGAACTGGATTTGAACTCCCCGTCACTGGATACGTTATTTGAAGCAATTGAGAAGTGTACGTAGCTAATAGTGGTTCCAATTCTTTTCCAGACTCCGAAAAGTAATAAACACTCAAGTGAATACATTATACAATTTTGATAATGCAAATTCCAGATTTTGGCTTTTCAGACTAAACTCTTGCAAGCTTAACACTTATTAAACTTGTCAAACGTCATTTGAATCACTTGACGCCTTTACCAGTTCCGTTTTAATTCAGGTAATTACATAATAAACATAACATCTGGTTTGATGGATATTTACCCATGTTGACAGCAGAGTCAAGTTGAATATGGCTGCACTCGGTATCCTCTCCTTTGAGGTTTCCTGCTGGTGACATCTGTCCAGAAGAGCAGTTTAGTAAGATCAGTTTAATCACTGTTAGTAATTATGTGGTTACTTCCTCAAATGTTCTCAGTTCTCCATTTTCATTGAAGCTTGGTTAGCCCTGAAGCTGACTCCTTGTTCAAATTACGAACCTTTAAATTTTTGTCATCATACCTTTTAATTTTGTGCCTTATATATATTTAATACTGGCCATTTGGAAGAAGATCCAAAAGACAAATGGAAAGGGTGCGAATTAACGGGGCTTTCTCTCCAGTGTGTATTATCTAGTATCAGATAAAGAGGACTCTGACGAAAAACGAAATATTTCTTTTCTTTGTGGCATATTACAATATACCTGATTAAAACAAACAAAACAGAAAACAGCATACGTATTTCTTATATTTTATCTTATATGGCAGACACAGTGGAATGCACCTGACAAACACCTGACCTCATTTTCCTTTTGTACGGTTTAATCACGGCAAGCTATCAAAGCTCCAATATGTAAGTAGGAAGATTTGCACCGTCTCGAACATTTACGTCACGATGGCAAACTATTTCTGTGTAACGTGCCCACCGACTGTCTCTGCACTCTAATAGAGTCAGGGGTTTTCCTGTAGTAATACTTCATGTGAAATAACCAGTACAAAAATAATGGAATGTAAGTACCTGTTTCCAGTACCCTCTGGTAAAGCTGAAATAAAATAAAACAAACTATAAACGTTTATCACTGCGCAGCTCTGTGAGGTGTTAAAGGTATACGGCCCTTTTGCACATGTATTTTGTGTTGTGGAATGTTACATCCCGGGCTCGTGTCAGGTTTTCTCCTTTCTTTAATATAATTGTCCTAATACAAGTTAAATGATCTCTATTCGAAATCCAAATCGGACGGACTAATTAACAATTAAATCACTTATTTTCAGTAAAGAGAAATTACCGCACGTATAATGTTGTTTGGGAGGACAAGGATGTGTTTTGGCTGCCATCACAATGTACATGTAGAGTCTGAATGTTATTGCATAGTGAAATAGTACACGTGGACATACAGCAAGTAGCCCTTTTTTATCCTGCGAATTGGCCTACTCTGATTTGTTTTTCAACTTACAAACCCAGAATACCCCAAACTACTATTTTTCTTCTGACATTTGCTTGGAAGTTGGACGTTACATGAAGTTTCCTAAGTCAGGAATACCAACCTTTTGTTTTTGATCTCCTCCAGAACATCACAACTTTCACTCTGAGGTTAATTGTAACAACAACGAGCAGACCGCCTAATATCCCTCTAACAATCACCGCAGTGTTTGCTCCAGCGTGATTTCTAGATGTGTCTGCAACGACAGAAAGACTGTTTGACTAGCAATGTCCACGTCCGACGGATTCGCACTGGAATCATTTAAAACATTTTATAAACTTTCTTGACTATGGATTTACTTTTTCTGACATTCTATGATGGGAACTGGTGTTTTAGGCTGTTTTGGAATTTAGTCTTGTCGCAGTTAACTACTACAAAGACGTCTGTTTTGACTCTATGGTTCTGCAGATATAAAATACTATTTTCACATCTTGATTTAACTGAATAATAACGCACAAACCTCCCTTTGCCGATGGCTTTTCAATGACGTCAACGTAAACGCTGATACTTGACGCCTGGGTTACTCCATTGATGTCTGAAGTGACGGTGATGGTTGCCCTCATCCGCCTGGCGGACATCAGTCAGTGTCAGTATGGTGACTGTCCCCGGAAGACTGACCAGCTGACCATACAGCACCAGAGTGACCAGACCCGCCTCTTCCCGGTGAGACTGTAGGACATCACTCTCTCCGGCTTTCTCCCACATCACCCGGACAGTACCGGAGGACGATCGTGCGTAAAAAGACACGGATATTGTCTCAGATCTTTCCAAGCCAGCCACCATTTTCTCTGCATGATTCATAAACAAGGCTGGAGCTAAAAACAAACAAAAAACACACTTTGAAAGATGAAGATTGAGCATTAATAGTTCAACATTTTTGTTCGTTTTGTTTTTATTGGCTTTTATTGCAACGCAACCTTAACAGCATTCTAATCTATAAGAGTCTAAGCAACTGTTTAATGATCTGCCAGTAAAGAAAACGACGAATGAAACCACTGTCTATACTTCAATCTGCAACGTTCAAATGGGTGAGTTTCGAGTTAGAACTCATTTGTCGTCAAAGGTCAAAACAGTCTTAGTGTGCCATTTAAATGGTGAAAAATGTTAGAAAACCTAGTTGAAACTGATTTCCTGATCACCCCGTTTACCCTCATTCACAAACAAAAATGACACGTTTCCTGTATGAACGACTCCATTCACAAAACGTTCAGGCTCAGCTATTGATTCATCTTAAAATTACAAGCGATGACAAGTTCTGTTTGCCGGGTTCGTTTGTACATCGCCGATTCTTTAGTTTGTGTGACGTCATCAGGTTTTCTGTGTGACGACACTTGCCTATGGCGTAATACCGTTATTCGTTGTGCCCAAAGCTTTCGGATATGACGGATTCTCTTTGATGAATAAAGTTAGAAGTTGCCAGTGTAAAAGAGATGAAGACAGATGCAAGATAGAGCACACTATGAGCATGCAAGTACTTCTTTTAAACGGGGTTATGTCATAAAATCATACTGTACTTATTTAGACGAGCTATATAGATCTGCCCTGTTTGTGAAGACTTAACGCCATTTGTCGCTGAACACACGTAATCTCCCGTGTCTGTGTACGCCAGTGTCTCAGGCAGAGCGTAAGTGACAGAAATCCCGTTTGTCTGTGTCCCCAAACTCCGTATGATTGTGGCTCCCAGGCGATGTTCCCACGGACTGAAGGTGTGCAGGTTAATGTGTGAGTGCGTTGGTCATACGCCACCTTCACATCGGAAGGAACTGAAATATTGACAGATTTCTATTAGAATCTTCTATAGACAGGTAGCATTTATTTCCAGTGTAATGGTATTTCTTTAAGTATATGCAGGAGATAAAAGTGTTTTGCTGTCGGCTACAATATGCATACTTACACTGTACAATGAGCTCAACTGCAGTTTGTCGAGTCCCGACACTGTTGGTGACGTCACACATGAATTCACCGGCAGCCGACCTCTGTACATTCTCTATCCTGTATTCAGCTAATGAACTCTTGACCTCTGCACTCCCTGACTTTCTCCACTCAAACGTGGGTAGGGGATTCCCCTGAGCAGAGCACCGTAAGGTAGCTATCTCGTTCTGTATTACCGTAACAGGAGTGGCAGTATTCGGTGAATCCAAGTCTACAACACAAAAGAAAATCTCATAAAAAATACATTTGACTTAATCATATACAATGCAACTTGATGGCTGGTCTGGTTGTTAGAAAATACCATAACTCAGCATAAAAATCCGTACTGAACACCTGCCGTTATTTCAAGTGAAACAAAGTATAACGTATCTGCCATGTATATATTATACTGTCGGGAGGAATAACGGCATCAACTCGAAAAATAAACTTTACCCACAAATTTACACCGCATCAGATATTTTCGCTAGGATTACATGAGAATTTGTGAAATGCTGAAAATACAAAGACAAAATCATTGATACATATAGAGGGTGGATTCAAACAGACAAAACCAGACAACCAACTAGTGACCCATTCTTAACAGATATACACCTTTGTAACACATACACCACAAAGAAACTTTTTCGAGGATCTATAAAAAAAACCTAAAGAAAAATGTGTGTTCTTACGACTTTCGTTTTAAAACACTAAATAATGTGCCGGATATCTTATCACTGAATCAGTTCTTGGCTTCTAACTATTTAGACACAAGTCTAACTTACAGAGTACATTTAGCGTGACAGGGGCAGTCGCTGTACTCAGTACTCTCCCATTACTGTACTTGTTTATGGCTGTAAAACTGACGCTCCTCACGGATCTGCTTGCTGTCAGACTGTACATTGATCCCTGTCTAGCTATACCGCCATCATCCACCTTCCAGCTGTAGAATGGAGAAGGGTCACCACATAGATTATTGTTTAAGGTGTCCCCCCTGTCAGAGTTATCTGCCCCTCACTGGCTTGCTCGATCATGGCCCCAGTGATACGGACGATTTTCAGTATTTACTTAGAGTAGCTTAAATTATTACCTTTCTGTAAATCGTCCGTATACTATATCTAGTGCTAAAATTATTCTAGTGGTTGAAAAAGTCATAAAACAATCTCCTTCATCAAAATGATAAACTTTTTTAGCGATTGTGAACACACGCAGAGATGACTGATATTTTGCAATAGATAATTATATGGGCTACTCTACAATAATAGCAACAATGTGACTGGACTTGCTCTCAGTTTTTTTTATTTTCGTATTTTCATCCATCGATTTCAGTAAGTGGTTGAAACCGAAATACCCGACGAAAACCACCAAATACGAGCAACTTTCTGACCAACTTTCCCACGTATGGCGAACAAATTATCGCCCTTGTTAATGACTTTGGTGGAAAACACGTGATCTTTAACACAAGATTTGCCTCGATATGATTGAAATATTGCCGATGTGTCGAATTATTACAATACCCTGCTTTCAAGATAAAACAGCGCTGTGCACAGACATTTTGGATGCTTTCATTTTTATTTCAAACTAAATAATGTTTGTGTTCTGTTCCTTACTGGAGCTAAACTATTATGCGACGAACAAACTCAACCCGACACGGGCCTGAAAGTAAAGTACGAGTTACCCATGATATCCAACTCATATTTTCAATAGTGCATTCTTCTACTTCTCCGTGATCGCAAATCTGCGTGCTCGGTCAGGGAATTGCAACTTTTTATTTACGATCTTTAAATAGGCCACTTACAGCTTGACGACTGATGTTGTGCAACAAACAGTTTTATGCAGAATTCACTTCAATTCAACTTTTAAACAAACAACATCTGGCGAAATGAATATATAATGGCACGTGTGGTTGTTTTCGTAATACATATCAAATACAGGTTAGAAGCTCCTTAAAGAGCAACAAGCAATTTAATGCGCATTAAATTTAACACGTGAGTAAACACTTTTATACAAAAGCAACTTATCACTAAAACCTGCCATATAAGTATGGACTTCACAAAAGTATATCACAAACCCCTTGGTAAGGTCTCTCTGCCCCCGAAACTGTCGAAAGTTGCAGAGATTCCTTAGAAGTGCGTAGAGCCCGGCGCCATATGCAGGTAACGCATTCATATACTACATATACAGGAGACCACATCCGGATTTGAGCTAGCAAACATCCCCTTATACATGTAGTATATGAATACACCCCTTACACACAGCGCCTTTCCCACCTCTGTCAGCCGACTGAGCTATATCTCACGACCCACGAAACATAGGCTAAATTGGAAAGTCTATCCCGCATAAACAAAATATTTCCAATCCTCCGAAAAATACTGGATCTTATCAAACAAGACACGCTGAAAAAGGCTGTCACGTTTATTTTTTATAAAAATCCGTGGTTTAAGCCCTATAGTGGGGAGAAAATCAGCTGAATCACCCTGTTGTGCAATACAGCCAGCCTATATATAGACTATAATCCTTATGTATTAAATGCCAACTAGGTCGCCTCATATCAATGCGTGTGTGTAGGCGAGGCTTGCAAATAAGCGTGTATGCCTTGGCTGGGGAGGCGCCTAAAGGGGGTTGGGGGTGGGGTGGGGGGGAGGGGTATGGGGAAGCATGGAAATGGGGGGGGGGGGTCTATTTGTTATGGGGAGGGCCCCAAGGGGGGGCGTGCGCCAGAACCTATACTCCTCCTACTACTGTATACATATCGAGACCAACAAGATACCAATGTGATTTTATTCACACGAGAAAATATTGAACAGTGCATACAGGTCACAACAAAGGAAATATAAAATAGGCTTTTCCCCATCATTTCTAGAAGGATTTTTTCCGTAATACACGTCCAATATTGGTTAGAAGCTCCCAAAATAGCAACAAACAATTTAATGCGGAACTTGTTAACATCTGAGTAAACCGTTTGATACGCAACCAATGTCATACATAAGTATGCAGTTCACAGAAGTAAAGCAAAACTAGGATGAAACGAACAAAACGAACATCAAAAACTTGTGTACCACATATATACATGTACAAAAGCGACCAATCTGTAACTCCCCATGGTGAAGACATTTACCAAGTTTCCATGAAATATAATGCACATTACAAAACGATTCACAAAAAGTCCGGAAAAGAGTTTAGTGACGGACAGATGGAATGATTGGGGGACAGAGGAAGAGTAAACATATAGTTCACTTTGGTTCAGGTAGAGAACCAATTAACACCGCTAGGCTCTCAGCTATCCGGAACCCTAGGTGTATAAGACGCATTTGCTGTTAAAAAAATAAATAAATATAGATGAGCTTAGACGTTCTGGTAGTTTGCCCGGTCCTCACTCCGTGCCGCCTCCGCATTAGACTTAGTACCCTCGGTGTTCTCGTACATGTTGTCACCAGACCTAGTGGGTGACGTCATGGACTCATAGTTCACGCCACGTGATCCTGGGTTTATGGCGATGTTGTGAGCGAGAGACTCGTAATTGTGATCTGTAATTACACAGATATATACCTGCTAATATACAGAATCCAACTGCTTGTAGATATTTGATGTAATATATGAGTTTGGTTTATTTGATTGAAGTTATACTTCGTACTCAAAAATATGTGACTTAATGACGACAGCGGTTGGAGGAAACCGGGGACATCCCAGCAAAAAACCCACGACGTTCCACAGGTTACCGCCGTGCAATCCCGTGTACGACCGAAGAGGGAGCCAGCATGAACTGGATTTGAACTCACAGTCACTGCATACGTTATTTGAAGCAGTTAAGAAGTGTACGTAGCTTATAGTGGTTTCAATTCTTCTCCAGTCTCCGAAAAGTAATAAACACTTAAATAGATGAGTGAATACCTTATACAATTTTTGTCATCTAAATTCCAGATTTTAGCTTTTCAGACTAAACTCTGGCAAGCGTAACATTTATTAAACGTCATTTGTATCACTTGACGCCTTTACCATATCTGTTTTATTTCAGAGAATTAGCCAATAAACATACCATCTCGTTTTTATGTATATTTACCCATGTCGACAACAGGGTCATGGTGAGTATCGGCCGCTCTCGGTATCGTCCGCATTTCTGCGTTGAGCTCTCCTGATTGTGACATCTGCCTAGAAGAGCAGTTTGGTAAGATTAGTTTTCCCTTTTTATTTCCCTTTCACTTTTCCCTTTTTATTAAAGCTTAGTTTATCCTGAAGCTAAATCACTGAGCAAATTACGAACGTTTAATTTTTTGTCATCGTGTCTTTTAAATTGTGCCCCATATATGTTTAATGCCGGTCATTCGGAAGAAGATACAAAAAGCAAACTCTGTAGGCTGAAATTAGCAGGGGGTTTTATCTCTAGCCTTTTTTACGTTTTACGTTACCAGAGCTCTGTCTGTTTTATTAAGAAAAAAACAGAAAACAGGGTACATATTATTTTTACTTTATCTTATGGCAGACGCAGTGAAATACTAAGTGAGAACAGGAACACCTGACCTTATTTTTCTTGTATATGGTTTAATCACAGCAAACTATCAAAGCTCCAATGTGTAAGTAGGAAGATTTGTCCCGTCTCCGAACATTTAGGTCACGATGGGAAACTATTTCTGTGTTAAGTGCCCACTGACAGTCTCTGCCCTATTGGTGATAGACTCAGGGGTTATCGTGTTGTGATACTACATGTAAATATAACCAGTACAGAAATAATGGAATGTAAGTACCTGTTTTCAGTACCCTGTGCTAAAGCTGAAATAAAATCAAACACACTATAAACTTTTATAACCGCGCAGCCTTGTAAAGTGTTTAAGGTATACGGTCCCTTACAGATTTTCTTTACATTGTACAATGATATATCCCAGGATGGTGTCAGATTTTCTCCTTTCTTTGATATAGTTATTCTTATACAAGTGAAATAATCTCTAATACGCCATAACACTAAATCGGACGGACCAATTAACATTGAAATCACTTATTTTCAGTGAAGGGTAAAAGAGAAAATAACGCACCTATAATTTTTTGGGAGGACAAGGATGTGTTTTGGTTGTCATCACCATGTACATGTAGAGTGTGAATAATATTGCATATTGAAATCATAAACGTAGATATACAGCGAGTCGGCCCTTTTTTATCCCACGAATTGGCATAATTTGTTTATCAAGTTACAAACCCAGGATCCCCAAAATTACTGCCTTTCTTCTGACATTGTGTTGTAAGTTGGACGTTACATGAAATCTCCGAAGTCAGGAATACCAGCCTTTTGTTTTTGATCTCCTCCAGAACATCACAACTATCACTGTTAAGATAGTTGTAACAACAACGAGCAGACCACCTAACACCCCTCCAACGATCGCCACAGTGTTTGCTCCGGTCTGATTTCCACATATGTCTGCAACGACAAACAGACTGTTTAATTGACAATGTCCACGCCTGACGGATTCGCACTGGAATCAATTAAAACATGTTACCAGCTTTATTGATTGTGTATTTACATTTTCGTACATATTACTATGGGGACTGGGGTTTTGGGCCGTTCTGGAAATGAGTCTTGCCGCATCTAACTACTAGAACGACTTCTGTTTTGACACTAGGGTTCTGCAGATTTAAAATTACTACCTTCACACCTTGATTTAACTGAACAATAAGGTACAAACCTTTCATTGCCGATGGCTTTTCAATGACTTCGACGTAAACGCTGGTACTTGACTTCTGGGTAACTCCGTTGATGTCAGAGATGACGGTCACGGTATAGTTGCCCTCATCCGCCTGGCGGACATCAGCCAGTGTCAGTATGGTGACTGTCCCTGGTAGACTGACTAGCTGGCCATACAGCACCAGACTGACAACAACTTCCTCTTCCTGGTGAGACTGTAGGGCGTCGCTTTCTCCGTCTTTCTCCCACTTCACCCGAATAGTGCCGGAGGATGATCGTGCGTAAAAAGATACGGATATTTTCTCGAATCTCTCCAATCCAACCATCATTTTCTCTGAATGATTCTGAAACACGGCTGAAGCTTAAAACAAAAAGAAACAATACAGGAACTTTCAAACGTGAAGTTAATAGTTCAACATTTGTATTCGTTTTCTTTTTATTGCCTTTCATTGGAAGACAACTTGAACAGCATTCTAATCTTTATGGGGGTGCACAAGTGATTAACCAACTGTGAGTAAACAAAACGACGTTTAAAACCACTATATAAAGTACAAAATGTAACATTTAAATATATGAGTTTGGAGTTTCGAGAACTATTTTTGTCGTCAAATGTAAAATCGTTCCACGGTGCCGTGTGAATGGTGAAAAATTTGAGGCACCTGAGTAGAGACTGATTTACTGATCACCTGTCTCTCTCTATTCAAGAGGCACAAATGACAACTTTTACCTCTAGGAACTTCTCCAGTTCACACAACGTTCATACTCTCAATTTTCTCTTTCATTCGTCTACTGTAAATAGCCTTATATAAAACGTTTTACACTTTACGCCCATTTTACGGTGAATGAGATCAAAAATAGGCGCGTGTCATCTTTGACCTGGTGCATTATACAGTTGAACTTTTTCTACTTTCGATGATAAATGAGTTCGAACTCAAACCTCCCCTTTTGATTAATCTCAAAATCACAAACGATGACAAGTTCTGTTCTGTTTGTTTGATTGATTTATTTATTTGATTAGTGTTTTACGCCGTACTCAAGAATATTTCACTTATACGACGGCGACCAGCATTATGGTGGGAGGAAACCGGGCAGAAAGCCAGGGAAAGCGCACGACCATTCGCAGGTTGCCGAGAGACCTTCCCACGCACTGCCGCCGTGTTTTTTTGTACGGCGTTGTGTCTTTAATTTGAGTGACGTCAACATGTTAGTTATGTAGATGTCATTATGTTACTTTGTGTGACATCATAATGTTTTCTGTGTGAAGCCCCTTACGCCGTGCCCAAAGGTCTCAGATATGACCGATCTTCTATGGCGGCTAATGTTAGAGAGCTGCCAGCGTAAAGGAAATGAAGATAAGATAAAGCACACTATGAGCATGGACGACTTCCATTAAACGGGGTTTTGTCCTAAAATCATACTAAACATACTTAGAGGAGCTATATAGATCTGCCCTGTTTGTGAAGATTTAATGCCGTTTGTTGCTGTACACACGTAGTCCCCCGTGTCTGTGTACGTGAGTGTCTCAGGCAGAGTGTAGGTGACGGAGATCCCGTTTGTCTGGGTACCCAGACTCCGTATGAGGGTCGCTCCCAGGCGATGTTCCCACGGACTGAAGGTGTGGACATTAGGAGTACCCTCAGCTGTACAGGTTATGGTATGGGCGCGCTGGTCATACGTTACTTTTACATCGGATGGAGCTGAAATATTGACAGTTTTATATCGATAGAATTTTGTTTAAGTAAACGGAAACAATTAAGAAGTCTGGCTGTCGGCTTCAATGTGCATACTTACACTGTACAATGAGCTCAACTGCATTTTGTCACGTCCCGACACTGTTAGTCACGTCACACGTGTATTCGCCGGCAGGTACCCTCTGTACATTCTCTATCCTGTAAACAGCTGATGAACTCTTGACCTCTGCACTCCCTAATTTTCTCCATTCAAACGTGGGTAGGGGATTCCCCTGAGCAAAGCACCGTAAGGTGGCTATTTCGTTCTGTATCACCGTAACAGGAGTGACAGTATTTGGTAAATCCAAATCTACGACACAAGAGAAAATCTCATAAAAATACACCTAACGGAATCTCATACAACGTAACAGAACAGCTGGTCTAATTTTTGGAAAATACAAGTATGTAACTCAGCATAGAAATCCCATCAGGGCTCCTGCTTGTATGTCGAGTGAAGAAAACATAACGTATCTGCCATGTATATATTATACATTCAGGAGGAACAAGGACATCAACCCGGAAAATTACCTCTAACCACATATTTACAACGCATCAGATATTTCCACTTGGAGTACATGAGAAATTGTGAAATCATGTAAATACAAAGACAAAATCATAGATACATGTAAAGGGTAGGTTCAGACAGCCAACACTAGACACCCAACTCGTGATCCATTCTTAACAGATGTACACCTTTGTAACACGTATATCACAAGGGAATTTCTTCGAGGGTTCAATCCAAACTGAGGAAAAATGTGGTTCCTTACGACTTCCATATTAAAACAGAAAATATTGTGTCTACTATCTGATCACTGAATCAGTTCTTGGCTTTTAACTATTTAGACACAGGTCTAACTTACACAGGACATTGAGTGTGGCAGTGGCCGTCGCTGTACTCAATACTCTCCCATCATTGTACTTGTTTATGGCTGTACAACTGACACTCCTCATGGATCTGTCAACTGTCAGACTGTAGCTTGATCCCTGCCCATATCCACTGCCTTTATACACGGTCCAGTTGTAGGAGGGAGCAGGGTTAGGGGTCCCGGTCACCGCACAGGTTAATGTTTTAGGTGTCCCCTCTGTCAGAGTTACCTGTCCTTCACTGGCTTGCTCGACTATGACCGCTCTGATTCTGACTGTTTTAGTTATTTTAAACATCTCAAATGCCCATTTTAGGACCATAATACCAAATATTAAAATAAAGTAAATGTTTATGAGGCTATACAGGATACGTTTAGCAAAGAATCTATATCCGCCAATAAATAAAATTGTCCGTATTTACTTGGAGTAGCTGCAATTATTACTGTTCAGTAAATATCAGACTCGTCCGTATGTTATATATAGCGGTTGATGACTCTAATGATTGAAAAAGTTATAAAGCTACCTGTCTTATAAATTTCATGAATCTTTTTATCAATTGTGAACGGTAACACGCACGCAGTGATGGGTAATATTTTACAAAAGATAATTATACGGACTACTCTACATTAGTAGCAAAAATTCGACTGGATTTGACCTGATGGATTTTTTTTCTTTGGCCAAAAAATCTGCGGTATAGTTCCGTTTAAAGTTACACCTAAGCGACCAGAACACAGTTTAAATTTATAAAGAAAAGAAGTGTTTAGAGCAAGACATTGGCTTTCAGTCAGATAAAATGATTTTACCACCATGATGGACAAAAAATATCGCAAAACGGAAATAATAAACCCTAAAATGTTGATACATTTTCAATGTTCAGTTACCTAAGACTCTGACAGTTGTCTCCTGCTGACGTGCTTCAGGTCCTGTACCGTCACACGTGAACGTCCTGCTGTCATTTCTCTCATGACCGAGGGAGCTGATGCTCAGGTTATTGCTGCTCCCCACAAGGCTGATCACATCCTTCCAGGGGTTGTTCTGGTCTATGAGGACTTGACCACCGGTTCTGACTAGGACGGCAATATTTCCTATTCTCCACCGCAGATCCCCCTGTATACTGACTATACAGGGCAAGGCCACCGTCCCTCCCTCAAACCCCTCCATGACCCTCTGAGCCCACGTGACGTCCGCGGTACTTACACATAGCACTGTGGAAACATACGGTTTTGTGTAGGGCAGTTAAAGCATTGAAGGAATGAAAGCAAACCATTGAAGTAAGGCTCATCAGAAGGATAACACTTTTACATTGATATAGACACCAAAATGCATTCAAATGATTGAAATCTGTGCTTTGCTTGGTGACCCATATAACAGTGAGATTCATAATTCTACCATTATCATCTTTATTATGATTACAATTTTTACACATAGCACTAATTCCAACCTCAGAGTGAGTCAAAAAATCCTCATTACATGTGAGCCATCTGGATTCTACCCCTAGCTTGCGCGCTTCACGACAATACGCCATGTCTGTTTTTAAACAGAGTAATTCTGAATAGCAACAATACTGTAATCAGTCCTTGGGTACTTTAACGTCACAAATTCTTCTACGTGCTCTAAACACAGCAGCTAGTGTTGAGATATCTTGAACACTTACCTGCCACAAATGTCAGAATATTATTTGCACGTGGTTCAGCATAAAAAAAAAGAAGTTGGGACGCTCAGAAGATACAGCCACGGACAGTACGTATCCGTTCTGCTCCCCAATACAAAGACGCGGCTAGAACTCACCAAGATAGAGACGTGTCCAGTCCCAAAACCAGCCCGCCATGATCAGCTTTACCCCTTAGACCACGTACACTTTCTTGTCCACACCGTGTACATATAGGTAGATATACAGTCTGTTTCACACAACTCAGGTAGGTAATTAAGTTAGACGATTTATAAGCTAAGATATTTTTTTCAAAATTACTCTGTGTGTCACCTTGTACAATGCAGTGTAGGCATCTTACCGCTATCAGTGCGGGGTATCCGTTCTTCATCGGGCAGAAGTATGACCGGTAAAGCTGACGTCATCTCGATTCTACCCTAGATGTCCGCCATACAGGCTGTGGCAGACCTTTGGATACATCAGCTGTTTTTTTTTTCGAAAAAATGCTAGAGAAATCAAAGTTTATTTCTCCATTTCTGTTCACATTTATTTAGTCATTCACGTGCTCATTGCTGGTCATCATTCTCAGGGTTTTTTTTTATTTGTGTCATAGCGGTAAATTTTATGGATGGCAGAAACTGTGGCACCCGGTGTAAACTACCGATCATTACCAACCTACTGACAAGCTTTCCCACGTCTGACAAACAAATCAAAACCTCTTGTTTTAGATAATTGTTGGAAGACAAGTGGCCTTCAGAACACGTACTGTACAATGTAATCTATAATGCACACACATGCTATATTTATTGATTTATGTGATTAAGGTGTTACACAACACACAAGAATATTTCACTCATACAAAAACGGACTATAAAACAGACATTGACCATTTATGGCATTTCAAAGAAAAAATTAGAGTTGTTTGAATAAAAAATAACCCTAACTCCTGTGCAGTACACAGTAGAAGACAAGGCTAGAACTCAACGACGCTGAGACGTATCCAGCCCCGACACCACGTAGCCATATCGAGGATAAGAACTCCTGTCCAGTACACAGTAGAAGACAAGGCTAGAACTCAACGACACAGAGACGTCTTCAACCCCAACACCTACCCGCCATGATCAGCTTTACCTCTGAGGTAACTCCCTTGTCCACATTGTATACATGTAGGTAGCCTAGATATAGTCTGCAGTCTGATTTATACACAATGGGTAGGTCATTGGGTAAGACGATCTCTACGTTAATGTATTTATTGAAAATCATAAAGTGTGCCACTTTTTACAAAATGTATAATAGATACATGGTAAAAATGGGAGGGCTTACCTCTGTGTCGAAACACACATTTCTACATGTACATCAAGGTGTGCTATTAGTCCTACACCTGTTAGAAATTAAACCGCCATAACTAAAATTATCTTCATTTCTAATAAGCTGCAGGACTGACCCTTACAAAGTATGCCTGGCATTTGGATACCCTAAAGGAGAAGAAAACCTAAAATCATGAAACTATCGGCTGGAAAGAGCACATTTTCATCTATCTGGTGGTGCTTGCTGTATAATTTGGCGATTGTTCCTTGCCGTAGACGTAAAGCCTGAATACGGCAAAGCTGGTATAAATCCCCACCGCGACCTCCATCTTTAACACCCTGTAATTTATTCTCAAGGTGTGTTGCCTCTCAGCCAATGAGCCGATCGTCTACGGAAAACCAAAACTACTGTTCGCTACCTTCTGGGAAGAATGGCTCTACCGGAAATGTGCGAACTGCACTTCGGCGGTTTCCGACAGCAATTCTCCTCTGAACAGAGAAGAATTCAGGACTATTTCTTAGGCAAAATAGAGGCGCCTACAGCTGATTTTGGCGCTGACTTTATTTATAATTTATCAACTTGATGTACTTATTAGAATTTTCTATGGTATGCACCTGCGAGGAAATTAGTCTTTTGAATGGTATTTGATTGATATTTAAATTTTCTTCTCTTTTAATTTTCATTTTGAACCATCACAGGTCTCAACGCATTTCTCCTTTTTTGGTAAGATTTATTTTCTTATTCTCAAAATGTTTTCACTGATGTCTTGACGGGTAATTCTATGGGAGGATGAAACCGGAGTACATGGTGTAAACCAACGATCTTTGGTAGCTTACTGACAAACTTTCCCAGATATGGCGAACAGAAAAGCAGAGCATACTGGTGAAAGATGAGTGGCCTATAAGAAATATTTGACAGCACCGACAGCAACAAGAGAGTTGTCAACAATTTAGTGTCACGGAGCTCCCTCAAGCGGCAAGAACGTTTTTTATGTACACTTGGATGCTTTTGTTTTCATTTTCAGCAAACACAGAACACGTCTATTTTTATTTAACCATTTCTAGTAACAGAAGACACCTATATGTGCATTTCTTTTCGACTGACAGAAAGAAAGCAGAACTTTTATACGATATCCATACCCTTTTTGTCGGCAGTGAAAACCGCAGATCAGTCAATTTAACAGCCATCTAATGACCAGTTATATACAAATATCACAAAAGCTGTTTTTGAATGACGGAAAATTACACCCAGCAATGGAAAAAAGGAGAAAATCAGATCATATTTGTGCTTTCTTCTCCAGTCGAACTGAACTAAGATGTTCTGAATAAAATCAACCCGGCACTTGTCAGAGCGCAATGTACGAGTTTACCGTGTTAACCAATCCGCGTGCTAGGGCAATACCTTACAACTATCGATTTGGGGAAAGGTCTTCAAAAATAGCCCGAATACAACCAGGCAACCAATGCTGAGGAACAAAATGATTAATGTAGAATTCCCTTGTTAAAATGTAGGTGAACAGTATTGAACACAGGGAACTTAAACTGCATATAAGCATGCACAAATCAGTACTAAAGATTTATCATAAAATGAAAATATCACAAATTATAATACCTTATAGGATTATTCTGCGTTTCCATTGGTCGAGAGACGGTCACATGATATTCCGCAAAACATGATCTACCGCGATCACCCTCTCGCAAAGTATTATCCCGCTTTGGGAGGCAATATCCAACGATCACGTTGACAAGGCAATATTCAACGATCTCGTGCTAATATCCAATCATCACGTGCATTTTCATTCCACAGGAATTATCTCTTTTTGAATTATCACTCTGTTTTTTCGTAAACAAGCGAACGGTGATTATAGCCGCATCATCGACGTACAAATTTGGCGATTTCAAGTACAGTTCGAAAAAGGTACCGTTTTTTAAGGTATCATAAAGCATGAGGTGGGACATCAGAAATTGCCAACTCTCAATTGACATTCACCTCGGGTGTAATATCTTATCACAAAATGATATATGACATAAATACAGTCGACACCAACAAGATAACATTGTAATTTTATTCACATGAGAAAACAAGGGGCAATACATACAGGTCAGAACAAGGGGAAGATAAAATAGGCTTTTCCTCATCATTTCTGGAAGGATTTCTTTATATTGACCTATGCTGATGTGTGGTACAAGTATATGTTATACAAATATATGTTGTACAGATATATATGGTTACAAACATATGTGGTACAAGAATGTGTGATACAGATATATGTGGTACAAGTGTTGCTTTCGTAATACATACAAAGGGACAAGTGGAAGATAAAATAGGCTTTTCCCCATCATTTCTGGAAGGATTTCTTTTTAGTAATACATGTCCAGTGTTGATCAGAAACTCCCAAAATAGCAACAAACAATTTACTGCGGAACTTGTTAACATCTGGGTAAACAGTTTTATACAAAACAAAAGTTGCACATCACTATGCAGTTCACACATGTATAGCACAATCTGGGATGAAAGGAATATCAGAGGTTACATACAGGCACAATCGCAGACAATAACATATATAAATATATCCAGAAGACAAAGCTCTGTATAACAAATACACATAACAAACGGGATATAAAATATATATTGACCTATGGTGATGTGTGGTACAAGTATATGTTATACAAATATATGTGGTACAAGTATTGTTTTCGTAGCACATGACCCCTGCCGGTGAAATTCGTCAGAAAAATAGCTTCATCATGATCCACTTCACAAAATTTTCGTCAAAAATGGACGAAAGGACCCGAACCTTCAGCTTAATCTGCAACTCCTCATGGTGAAGACATTTACCAGGTTTTTAATGACGTATGATGAACTGTGTTATAAATGACCAAAATTATGTCAGATCAAAACAGAATTAAAACAGAAATAATTTTGTCGAGAATGGAGAAAACACATCTTGAAACTCGAAGTTGATTTGCAGCTTGCTATGGTGAAACCATGCATCAAGTCGATACACAGAACCGTCATGAAATGCTTTACACATACACATTACAAAACGGTTCAGGAAAAGTCCGGAAAATAGCTTAGTGACGGACTAATCGTCTGACGGGGGCTCAGACCAGGAGTAAACATATAGTTTCCCCCGATTCCCGTACAAAACTAATAAAAACCGATTGGCTGTCAACTATCCGGAAAACCCAGGGCATTTGACGCCTTTAATGCAAAAACATAAATATGGAGAAGCATAAAGGCCTGTGTTTTTTACAGACTTCTGAAGAGTACGGACTACTCTAGACGTTCTGGTAGCTTGTCCGGTCACAACTCTGTCTCATTCTTGCATTGGACTCGGCACTTTCAGTGTTCTCGTAGGTGTTGTCACCAGACCTGGTGGGTGACGTCATGGACTCATAGTTCACGTCCCGTGATCCTGGGTTTCTGGCGATGTTGTGAGCGAGCGACTCGTAATTGTTATCTGTAATTACACAGATACATGTTAATATACAGAAGCCAACAGCTTGTAGATATTTGATTTCAAGTATGAGTTTGATTTATTTGATTGAAGGTATACGTCGTACTCAAAAAATATTTCACGTCAAGGCGACATCGGCAGGCATTACAGTGGGAGAAAACCAAGCACAGCCCGGGGAAAAGCCACGATCTTCCGCAGGTTACCGGCAGGCATTCTCCTGTACAACCGAAGAGGGAGCCAGTATGGACTGGATTTGAGCTCACCGTCATAAGATACGTTATTTGACTTAATTAAGAACAAACTATAAACTTTCATAAATGCGCAGCTCTGTAAAGTGTTAGAGCTATACGGTCCCTTACAGATGTATTTTACATTGCATTGTGGTATATCCCAGGTACGTGTCAGGATTTCTTCTTTCTGTAATATCTTTGCCCTTATACAAATGGAAGTATCCCCAATACGCCATAACACTCAGTCGGATGGACTAATTAACATTAAAGTCACTTATTTTCAGTAAAGCGTAAAAGAGAAAATAATACACATATAATTTTGCTTCGGGAAAACAAGGATTTGTTTTGGTTGTCATCACCACGGACATTTGCAGTGCAAATGTTATTGCATATTATAAAGGTAAACGTGGACATACAGCAAGATGACCGTTTTTATTCTGCGAATTGGCCTTCTTTAATATGTTTGTCAAGCTACAAACCCAGGATCCCCAAAATTACTGTTTTTCTTCTAACAGTCTCTGGGAAGTTGGATGTTAAATGAAGTCTCCGAAGTCCAACCTTTTGTTTTCAATCTTCTCCATAACATCACAATTATCGCTGTGAAAATAGATGTAACAACAATGATCAGACCGCCTAACACCCCTCCAACAATCGCCACATTGTTTGCTCCAGTGTGATTGCCACATATCTCTGCAACGACAAATAAACTATTTAATTAACAATGTCCACGCCCGACGGATTCGCACTGGAATCAATTAAAACATGTTACCAGCTTTATTGACTATGTATTTACTTTTTCTACATATTACCATGGGGACTGGGGTTTGGGGCTCTTCTGGAAATGAGTCTTGACGCATTTAACTACTACAAAGACGTCTGTTTTGACACTAGGGTTCTACAAATTGAAAATTACTATCTTCACACCTTGATTTAACTGAACAATAAGGTACAAACCTTTCTTTGCCGATGTCTTCTCAATGACGTCGACGTAAACGCTGGTACTTGACTTCTGGGTAACTCCGTTGATGTCAGAGATGACGGTCACGGTATAATTGCCCTCATCTGCCTGGCGGACATAAGCCAGTGTCAGTATGGTGACTGTCCCTGGTAGACTGACTAGCTAGTTGGTAAATCCAAATCTACGACGCAAAAGAAAACCTCATATACATTCATTTGACAGAGTCATATACGACGTAAGAGAACATCTGGTCTGGTTTTTAGAAATTACAAGTAAGTGATTCAGCATAAAAATCCCAACATGGCTCCCGTCTATTTGACAAGAGAAGCAAGAACACAACGTATCTGTCATGTATATATTGTACCTTAGGGAGGAACAAGGACATCAACCCGGAAAATTACCTCTAATCACAAATTTACACCGCATCAGATATTTCCGCTTGAAGTACATTCCGCTTGAGAAATTTGGAAATAATCTAAATACAAAGACAAAATCATTGATACATGTAAAGGGTCGGTTCAAAGAGGCACCACGAGACAACTCATGATCCATTCTTAGCACTGTAACACGTACACTACTAGACAATTTCTTCAAGAGTTCAACACAAACTGAGGGAGAATGTGTTTTCTTACGACTTCCACATTAAAACATCAAGTAATGAGTCAAATATCTTATCACTGAATCAGTTCTTGGCTTCTAACTATTTAGACACAGGTCTAACTTACCTACCTAACACCCTGACAGTTTTCTCCTGTTCTACATGTACAGGTACTTACCTAACACCCTGACAGTTGTCTCCTGTTGTACATGTACACGTACCTACCTAACACCCTGACAGTTGTTTCCTGTTACACATGTACACGTACTTACCAAACACCCTGGCAGTTTTCTCCTGTTCTACATGTACAGGTACTTACCTAACACCCTGACAGTTGTCTCCTGTTGTACATGTACACGTACCTACCTAACACCCTGACAGTTGTCTCCTGTTATACACGTACCCGTACCTACCTAACACCCACACAGTTGTCTCCTGCTGACTTGTTTCACCTCCTATGCCGTCACACCGGAACGTCCTGCTGTCATCTTTCTGACGTCTGAGGGAGCTGATGTTCAGGTTATAGCTGCTCCCCACCAGGCTGATCACATCCTCACAGGCGGTGTAATCTTTGAAGACTCCACCATTGGCTCTGATTAGGAGGATACCACTAGGACCAACTCTCCACCGCAGACTCCCCTGTATACTGACATTACAGGGCAGGACCATCGCTCCTTCCTCAACCCCTCCACGACCTCCTGAGCCCACGTGACGTCCGCGGTACTTACACACAGCACTGTGTAGAGATACGGTTTTGTAGGGCTGTTAAAGCTTTAAAGCAAATGAGAGTTATCCAATGAAGTAAGGCTCATTAGAAGGATAAATATTTTACATTGATATAGACACCAAAATGCATTCAAATGTTCGAATTCTGTGCTTTGCTTTGTGCCGCATATAACAGTCGGATTGGTAATTCTGCTCTTTATTATGATTACAATTTCTACACATAGCACTAATTCCAACCTCAGAGAGAGTCACCAAATCGGCAGTACATGTGAGCCATCTGGACTCTACCCCAACTTGCACGCTTCACGACAATATGCTATGCCTATTTTTAGACAGAATAATTTCGAGTAGCAACAATACTGTAACCAGTCCTTGAATACTTTCACGTCAGAAATTGTACTACGTACTCTAAAGACAGCATTTTCATGTCGACATAGCTCTAACAATTACCTGTCACAATTGTCAGGATGATATTTGCACGCAGGCTAGTATAAAAAAAAACAAGATGTTGGGACGTCAGAGGATCCACCCACGAGCAGTATGACACAGGAAGCCCATTACATATATATCCAAAGCAAAGAGACGTAAACATAACCCCTCCCCAACCACCACCCCGATATACCATATCCACGGACTAGGCAAGAACTCACAGACACAGACACGTGCCCAGTCTCAGAACCACCTCGACATGATCAGCTTTACCCCTTAGACCACGTACACTTCCTTGTTCACAGTGTGTACATATAGGTAGATATATAGCCTGTTTTACACACCGCAGGTAGGTCAGGTAGTAAGACGATCCGAGGGTTAAGACATCCTTTCAAAATCACGATGTGTGTCACCTTGTTCAATGAAAAGCACAGGTATGGTGAATGTTAGGTACCTCACCACTATCAGGGAGGGGTATTAGTCCTTCACCCAGCAGAAGTACAACCGATAAAGCTGACATCTCTTTGGTACTACTGTACAGGTCAGCCATACCCGCTATGCAAAAGTGAGTGAGTGAGTGCTTGGGGTTTAACGTCGTACTCAACAATTTTTCAATCATATGACGACGAAGGAATCATTAGGGTGCATGTACGTGTAATGTGCCTAATTGTTGCAGGACGGATTTCCACCGCTCTTTTATTTAGTGCTGCTTCCCTGAGACGACTTACCGAAGGCAAGTACGACGCCCCGCCCGAGCCTTTATACTGATACGGGTCAACCAGTCGTTGCACTATCCCCTTCATGCTGAACGCCAAGCGAGGAAGTTACAACTCCCTCTTTTAAAGTCTTAGGTGTGACTCGATCAAGGACTGATCCTGGATCTACCGGGCCGCTATGCAAGAAGTTTTATTCCAAACAAACGCTCGGGAAACCACAGTTTATTAGTCATTTATATGATTATTCTGAACGTCATTCTCAGTTTATTTTTTTATTTATTTGATTGGTGTTTTACGCCGTACTGAAGAATATTTCTCTTATACGAGGGCGGCCAGCCTTATGTTGGGTGGAAACCGGACAGAGCCAGGGGGAAACCCACGACCATCCGCATGTTGCTGCGAGACCATCCCACGTACGGCCGGTGAGGAAGCCAGCATGAGCTGGACTTGAACTCACAGCGACCCATTAGTGAGAGACTTCTGGGTCATTACGCTGCGCTAGCGCGCTAACCGACTGAGCCACGGAGGCCCCTCGTCATTCTCAAGGATTTTTTATTGATGTCATGGCGGTCAATTTTATGAGTGGTCGAAACCGGAATACCCGACGAAAACCACGAATCACGAGCAATTTACTGGTAAGCTTTTCCACGTCTGTCTGAAATATTGCCGATGTGGCCAGAATCATTTATTACACTGCTGGTAAGATAAAACAGCGCTGTGCATAGACATTTTGGATGCTTTCATTTTTATTTCAGGCTATTATAGAATAGGTTTAAGTTCATCTCACCATTTCTGGTAAGACAAGACACCGTTGAGCACAAGTCTTATGCATACATATACATGCTTAATGATCATTTTTTGAAAAGACAGAAAAATATACTCAGTTAGGAATCAAGTAAAAACTAAATAATGAGTGTGTTCTATTCACCACTTTTACTAAACTATTATGCGACGAACAAACTCAACTCGGCACGGGCCTGAAAGTAAAGTACGAGTTACCCATGATATCCAACTCATATTATTAATAGTGCATTCTTCTACTTGCCCATGATCGCAAATCTGCGTGCTCGGACAAGGAATTGCAACTTTTTACTTTACGATCTTTAAATAGTCCACTTACAACTTGACGACCGATGTTGTGCAACAAACAGTTTTATGCAGAATCCACTTGTTAACAGTTGAACAAACAACATCGGGCCAAATGAATATATAATATTCGTGAGGTTAGAAGGTTCTAAAAATAGCAAGAAACAATTTTATGCACATTTAACTTGTTAACATACGAGTAAACAGTTTCATACAAAAGCAACTTATCACTGAAGCTTTGCACATAAATATGCAATTCACAAAGGTAAATCACAAACCAGCGTGAAATGAATATCAGAAGTCTGTGTGCCACATATGTATCTTTACAATCGCGGACAATAGCATATGTGAATATATCCACATGACAAAGCTCTGTATAACGAAATGCACAAGCCATAACCGACAGAGTATAAAATATCTATTAACCTATTGCAATATGTGGTACAAGTACATGTGGGGCAAGTGTATGTGGTGCAAGGATGTGCGGTACAAGTATATGTGGTACAGATATATGTAGTACAAGTATTGCTTTTGTAGCCCATGTCCCCTACCGGTGAAATCCATCAAAAATATAGCTTCATCAAGATCGACCTTACAAAATTTTCGTCAAAAATGGACAAAACGACCCGAATCTTCGACTTAATGTGTAACCCCAGAGGGTGAAGACATTTATCAACTTTCATTGAAGTATGATGAACTGTATTATAAATAGTCCAAAAAATGTGTGAGCCCAAAACACATTGAAAACAGCGATAATTTTGTCGAGAATGGGGAATACATGGCCTGAAACTCGAAGACGATTTGCACATTTTCATGCTGAAACCATTCATCAAGTCGACACTCGGGAATGTGATGAAATACTTTACACATACACATTACAAAACGGTTCATGAAAAGTCCGGAAAAGAGTTTAGTGACAGACTAATGAACTGGCAGGGAGCAGACGAGGAGTACACATATACTTCCCTCTGGTTCCCATAGAGAAACACCGTTAGGCTCTCAACTATCCAAAACCCTACGTGTGTATGACGCATTTAACATAAAAACATGAATATGGATGACAATACGGTGTTGATTTTGAACAGACTTGTGAGAAGAGTACGACCCTAGACGTTTTGGTAGTTTGCCCGGTCAACACTCTGTCTCGTTGTTGCATTAGACTCAGCCACTTCAGTGTTCTCGTACGTGTTGTCACCAGTCCTAGTGGGTAACGTCAAAGACGCGTAGTGCTGGTCACGTGATCCTGGGTTTGTGGCGATGTTGTGAGCGAGCAACTCGTAATTGTGATCTGTAATTACACGGATATATACATGTGAAAAGACAGAGGCCATTTTTTTGTAGATATTTGATTTTATATATGAATTTAATTTCTTTGATTTGTAACTACACAGATATATACATGTTAATTGACAGACGCCATTTTTTGTAGATATTTGATGATAGATATGAGTTTAATTTCTTTGATTAGATTTATACGTCGTACTCAAAAATATTTCACTTCATGACGACAGCGGCCAGTATTACGGAGGGAGGAAACAGGGCACAGTCCGGGGAAAACCCACGACCTTCAGCAGGCTACCGGCAGGCATTCCCGTGTACCACCGAAGTGGGAGCCAGAACGAACTGGAACTCACACTCACTAAATACGTTTTTTTAAGCACATGAAGAAGTGTATGTAGCTTACAGTGGTTCCAATTCTTTTCCAGACTCCAAAACATAACAAACACTCAATTAAATGAGTGAACACTTTATAGAATTTTTATCATGCAAATTCCAGATTTTGGCTTTTCGGTCTGAACTCTGGCAAATCATAACCTTGTCAAACGTCATTTGTATCACTTGAAGGCTTTACCATGTCTGTTTTTATAATGTATATTATCTAATAAACATAACATCTGGTTAAAGGGATAATTACCCATGTTGACAGCAGGGTCAAGTTGAGTACTAGCTGTTCTCGGTAATGTCCGCATTCCTCCCATGAGGTCTCCCGCTGGTGACATCTGCCTAGAAGAGCAGTTTAGTCAGATTAGTTTAGTCATTGTTAGTAATTGTGTTGTTATTTTCTCAAAGGTTCGCAGTTTTCCTTTTTTTTCGAAGCTTGGTTTGTCCTCAAGCTGAATCGTTGTCCAAGTTACAAACGTTTACATTTTTGCCATCGTATCTTTTAACTTATGCCCTATGTTTGTCTAATGCTGATTATTTAGAAGATACAAACGACAAATCGCATACGTTGAAATTAGTGCAGGTTTTATCACTAGTATGCATTATGTAGTATCAGATAATGATAGCTCTGACAAGAAACGAAATATTTCCTTTCTCTATGTTATATTACAAAATATCCAATAAAAAGACATAAAAACGACAACAGAAAACAGCATACGTCTTTCCTATATTTCACCTTATGACAGATGCAGTGAAATACTAAATGAGAACCAGAACACCTCATCTCATTTTTCTTTGGTATGGCTTATCACAGCACACTATTAAAGTTCAATATAGAAGTGGGAAGATTTACACTGTCTCCGAACATTTACGTCACGATCGGAAACTATAACCAGTACAGAAATAATGGAATGTAAGAACCTGTTTTCAGCACCCTCTGGTAAACCTGAAATAAAAGAAAACAAACAATACAATTTTATCACTGCACAGCTCTGTAAGGTGTTAAAGGTATACGGTCCCTTGCACATTTATTTTGCATTGAAGTATGGTATGTCTTAGGCTCCTGCCAGGTTTTCTCCTGTCCCTAATGTAGTTGCCCTTACACAAGTGAAATAATATATAATACGCCATAACTCCAAATCGGACGGACTAATTAACATCAAAATCACTTATTTTCAGTAAAGCTTTAAAGAGAAAAGAACGCACGTGTAACTATTGGGGGAGAACAAGGATGTGTTTTGGTTGCCATCACCATGTACATGTAGAGTGTAAATGTTATTGCATATTGAAACGGTAAACGTGGACATACAGTAAGTAGCCAGTTTTTGTCCTACGAATTGAACTACGTTAATTTGTTTGTCAAGTTACAAACCCAGGATCCCCCAAAACTACTAGGTTTCTTCTGAGATTTGCTTGGAAGTTACATAAAGTCTCCGAAGTAAGGAATACCAGCCTTTTGTTTTTGATCTTCTCCAGATTGTTACAACTATCGCTGTGAGGATAGATGTAACAACGACGAGGAGAGCGCCTAATACCCCTCCAACAATCGCCACAATGTTTACTCCGATGTAATTTCCAGATGTGTCTGCAACGTCAAACAAACTCTTTAATAACAATGTCCACGTCCGACGGATTCGCACTGGAATCATTTAAAACATGTTACCAGCTTTACTGACAATGTATTTACTTTTTCTTACATATTACTATGGGAACTGGTGTTTCAGGCTGTTCTGGAAATGAGTCTTGACGCATTTAACTACTACAAAGACGTCCGTTTTGACACTAGGGTTCTGCAGATATAAAATTACTATCTTCACATCTTGATGTAATCGAACATTAACGCACAAACCTTTCTTTGCCGATGGCTTCTCAATGACGTCAACGTAAACGCTGGTACTTGACGTCTGGGTTACTCCGTTGATGTCAGAGGTGACGGTCACGGTGTAGTTGCCCTCATCTGCCTGACGGACATCAGTCAGTGTCAGTATGGTGACTGTTCCCGGTAGACTGACCCGCTGACCATACATCACCAGACTGACCATACCCGCCTCTTCCCGGTGAGACTGTAGGGCGTCGCTTTCTCCGGGTTTCTCCCACTTCACCCGGACAGTGCCGGAGGACGATCGTGCGTAAAAAGAGACGGATATTGTTACGGATCTCTCCAAGCCAGCCATCACTATCTCTGAATGATTCTCAAACACGGCTGGAGCTAAAATGAAAAACAAGGAAAAGCAAGTTTCAAACGTAAAGACTGAGCAGTAAAAGTTCAACGTTTTTGTTGGTTTTGTGTTTTTGGCTTTTATCGCAAAGCAACCTTAACAGCATTCCAGTCTATGTGAGTATGTAAAACTGTTCAACAAACTGTCAAAACGACGATTGAGACCACTGTCTATAGTAAAATCTGTAACGCTTAAACAGGGGATCTTTTAACCCTTTTATTCTTAAATATAAAAACAACCCTATTTAGCCATGTGAATGGTGAAAAATGCTAGACAACCTAGTTAAAATATATTTACTAATCACGTGCCTCCGTTATCCAGCAGAGAAAATAGACACCTCTTTCTTCTAGGAACTTTCAGTTTACAAAGCCTTCAGACTCTCAGTTTTCTCTTTCATTCGTCAGTTGTAAATGACTTTTTTGACACCTCAAGCAGATGCGCATGTTATAGTGAATGGGATCAAAAATAAGTGCCTAATATTTTTGACTTGTCACATCTTACAGTCCGACTATTTCTACCTTCAATAGTTCGAACTCGAAACTGGTTTATCTCAAAATCACAAGGGATGACAAGTTCTGTATGCCGTGTTTGTTTGTACAACGTCGCTTCTTTAGTTTGTGTGACGTCATCATGTTAGTTTGTGTGACGTCAGCATGATTTCTGTGTGACGACCCTTGCAAATGCAGTATTGCCGTTCTTTCTCTGGACCAAAGGTCTCAAATATGACTGATCCTCATAGACAAATAATATGAGAGAGTTGCCAGTGTGAAGGAAATGAAGACAGAGGCAAGGTAAACACACTATGAGCATGCAAGACTTCTATTAAACGGGGTTATCTCATAAAATCATACAACACTTACTTAGAGGAGCTATATAGAGCTGCCCTGTTTGTGAAGACTTAACGCCGTTTGTTGCTGTACACACGTAATCCCCGGTATCTGTGTACGTGAGGGTCTTATGCAGAGTGTAGGTGACAGAGATCCCGTTAGTTTGGGTCCCCAGTCTCCGTATGATGGTCGTTCCCAGGCGATGTTCCCACGTACTGAAGGTGTGCACATTGGGAATACCCTCAGCTGTACAGGTTAATGTACGAGTGCGCTGGTCATACGCTACTTTTACATCGGATGGAGCTGAAATATTGACAGTTTTATATCGACAGAATTTTGTTTAAGTAAACGGAAACAATTAAAGTGTCTGGCTGTCGGCTTCAATGTGCATACTTACACTGTACAATGAGCTCTACTGCCGTTTGTCGCGTCCCGACACTGTTGGTGACGTCACACATGTATTCGCCGGCATCTGCCCTCTGGACATTCTCTATCCTGTAATCAGCTGATGTACTCTTGATCTCTGCACTCCCTGACTTTCTCCACTCAAACGTGGGTAAGGGATCACCATGAGCGGAGCACCGTAAGGTGGCTGCTTCGCTCTGAATTATCTTAACTGCACTGGCAGTATTCGGTGAATCCAAGTCTACAAAACAAAATAAAATCTAACATAAATACATTTAACGGAACTGTACACAACGTAACAGAACAGCTGCTCTGGTTTTCATCAAAATACAAGTACGTAACACAGCATAAAAATATCAACAGGGCACATGCCTGTTTGGCATGTCAAAAATAAAAAGAACATAACGTATCTGCCATGTATATCATGTACCTTCGGGAGGACCAGGGGCATCAGCCAGAAAACTTAACTCTAACCACAAATATAAACCGCATCAGATATTTCTCTTGAAGTACAGGACAATGTGTAAATAATGTAAATACAAAGACAAAATCATTGATACATATCAAGGGTAGATTCAAACAGGCAAAACGGGACAACCAACTAGTGATCCATCCAACAGGTATACACCTTTGTAACACGTATACCACAGGGAAACTTAAGGAAAATGTGCTTTCTTACGACTTCCACATTAAAACACAAAAAAATGTGCCAAATATCTTATCACGGAATGAATTCTTGGCTTCTAACTATTTAGACACAAGTCTAACTTACAGAGAACATTTAGCGTGCCAGTGGCTGTCGATGTGCTCAGGACACTCCCATTACTGTACTTGTTTATGGCTGTACAACTGACACTCCTCATGGATCTGTCTGCTGTCAGATTGTAGCTTGATCCCTGTCCAGATCCACTGCCATTATCCAACGTCCAGCTGTAGGATGGAGCAGGGTTAGGCCGTCCAGTCACCGCACATGTTAATGTTTTAGGTGTCCCCTCAGTCAGAGTTACCTGCCCCTCGTTGGCTTGCTCGACTATGACCGCTCTGATTCTGACTGTTTTAGTTGTTTTAATCATAACAAATGCCCATTTTAGAACCATGATGCCAAATATTGAAATAAAGTAAATATTTATGAGACTATCCAGGGGGCTCTTGGCAAAGAATCCGTATCCGCTAATCAGTAAGATTGTCTGTATTTACTTGGAGTAGGTTCAATTATTACTTTTCCGTAAATATCAGATTCGTCCGTACACTATATACAGTATTTCGATGACTCTAATAATTGAAAAAAAATGTTATAAAGCGACATGCCTTATTAACTGCATGAACCTTTTTACCGATTGTGAGCGGTATCACGCACTTAGAGACGGCTAATATTTTGTTATAGATAAATATACGGGCTACTCTACAATAGTAGCAAAAATTCGACTGGATTTAACCTGATGGATTTCTTCATGGCCAAAAATCTGCGGTATAGCTCCTTTAAAGTTACACGTAAGCGATCAGAATAAGGTTTAAATTCATAAAGAATAGGATAGTTTAGAGCAAGAAATTGGTTTTCAGTCAGATAAGATGATTTTACCAACACGATGGACAAAAAAAATGAGAAAAAAGCCAAATAATAACCCTATAATGTTGATGCATTTTCAAATTTCAGTTACCTAACACCCTGACAGTTGTCCCCTGCTGAACTGCTCCAGGTCCTGTATCGTCACACATAAACGTCCTGCCATCATCTCTCTGATGACTGAGGGAGCTGATGCTCAGGTTATTGCTGCTCCCAACAAGGCTGATCACATCCGTCCATGAGCTGTTGTCTTTGAGGATTTGACCACGGTTTCTGATCAGGAGAACTCTATAATAAACTCTCCACCGCAGACTCCCCTGTATACTGACAGTACAGGGCAAGACAACCGCCTCTCCCTCAAACCCCTCCACGACCCCCTGAGCCCACGTGACGTCCGCAGTACTTACACACAGCACTGTTTAAACATACGGTTTTGTATAGGGATGTTAAAGCTTTAAAATAAATGAGAGCTCAGAGTGAGTCACCAAATCGCCAATACCTGTCAGTTACCTGGGCTCTGCTCTAGCTCATAAGCTCACCGCTTCACGACTATATCTTATTCCTATTTTTAGACAGAGAAATTCCGAATACCAACAGGACTGAAGCCAGTCCTTGGATACTTTCAGGTCACCAGCTGTAATATCTACTAATGTCGACATAGCTCTAACAATTACCTGTCACAAATGTCAGAATAAAATTTGCACGTGGGCCAGTAGAAAGTAAACAAGATACTAATACGCCTGAGAATCCCTCCTCGGGCAGTATGGCAGAGGAAGCTCATTGCTCACATATCCAAAGCACAGAGACGTGTACGTATCCCATCTGCAAATACAAAATACATCCTCCAATACAAATGCTAGGCTAGAACTCACCGACACAAAGACGTGTCCAGTCCCAGAACCAGACCGCCATGATCAGCTGTACCCCTGAGACTACCTACACTTCCTTGTCCACACCATGTACATACAGGTAGATATACAGTCTGTTTTACATAGCTTAAGTAGGTCATGAAGTAAGACGATTTATGGGTTAAGATATTCTTTCAAAATCACAATGCGTGTCACCTTGTACAATGCACAGTATAGGTATGGTAACTCTTAGGCACTCTTTCATTCCTTGTTTATGATGATTGTTGGCAGACAAGTGATCTACACACGATCTGCCTCGATATGGTTGAAATATTGCCGATGTGGCGTTAAAACAATATCATTTATTATAACAAAAATTTCTGGTAAGATGAAACGGCACTGTGCCCAGACATTTTGTATGCTTTCATTTTCATTCTAACCATAGGGTAGGTTTAGGTTCATTTAGCCTTTTCTGGCAAAACCCGCCTTCTCGGACATGGAATTGGAAGTATTCATTATTCTATCTTCAAACAGGTCAGGTAAAACTTGGCGTCCGATGAAGAACAATACACAGTTTGTTGTAGAATTTACTTGTTAACATTTGTATCATAACAAATCAATATATCATTGAAACTTTGCATATAAGTATCCACTACACATATGTATAGCACAAACTGGGGTGAAATGAATGTCAGAAAGTGACATATCACATAAATACAATCAATAATCAATAACACATAAACTAGTATGTAATTACATCCACATGACAAAGCTCTGTGTAACAAATACAAATAGTGTAACAAAAAAAGAGGCATAAAATATCTATTAACCTGTCAAAGAATGTGATCAATGAAAGAATGAATCACAGCACATTTGTACAGACAGAGAACACAACACATATCGGACAGAGAAAAATAACTTCGTCACGATCCATTGCGGAACAAAACCTTTGTCAAAAATAGACGAAAAGTCTGGAAAGTTGAACTTGATGTGTAACCGTTTATAATGAAGACATGTACCGAGTATCAACTGGGTGCAATAAACCGTAATAAAAATGGCCCGGAAAACTCCCTGGCCAAATAAGGACTAAAACGCTTATAATTTTGTCAAAGCTGGACGACACAAGGCCCCAAACTGGTCGCATGATTCAGGATTAAACTGGACAAGAGAAACCGTTTTGAAATGATATGCACACAAACATTACAAAGAGGTTCATGAAAAGGCTGGGAGACTATTTCGTGTCAAACATGATTATATGCAGATTCTACAGCACTATGTAATGTATACACATGGTGTATTTCTTTATTCATTTATTTATTGATTTATGTAATTAGTGTGTTACGCCGCACTCAAAAATATTTCATTCATACGACACACCTCTTATGAAAAGAGACCATGAAATAGACATTGACTGATCATGGCATTTCAAAGAACAAATTAGAGTCATCTAAAAATTTATTTGTATTTATACATTACAAAACGATTCATGAAATGTCTAGAAAACAGTGTCCTTAGGTACTGCTGGACTGACGGGCTGATGGACTGATGGACTGATGGATTGACAGACAAGGAGTAACATTAAGTCTACCGAGCACAGATTTTGCATTCTTTCACATTCATTTCAAGCAGACATAGACTAGCTTAAGGTTCATTTAACAATTTCTGGTAAGACAAGAAATCGTTGTGTATACTCCTTGTCTCGTGGATCATTCAGATAACAGAACACTGGGGAACTGTTACATTTACATACACATTTACTTAGTCGGTTAGCGCGCTAGCGCAGCGTAATGACCCAGGAGCCTCTCACCAATGCGGTCGCTGTGAGTTCAAGTCTAGCTCATGCTGGCTTCCTCTCCGGCCGTAAGTGGGAAGGTCTGTCATCGACCTGCGGATGGTCGTGGGTTTCCCCTGGGCTCTGCCCGGTTTCCACCCACCATAATATAAGTGAAATAAGTGAAATATTCTTGAGTACGGCGTAAAACACCAATCCCAAAAAAAAAAAAAACATACACATTTATAATACCTTGCTTTTTTCGAAAGAAATAAAATACACTATTCAAAAGAATCAAGTAACAAGCTAAATCGTACGTGTGTTCTATTCACCACTGGCAAAAAACCATTATGTGCCAGACAAAATCCACCCGGCAAGGGCCTAGGAGCAAAGTACGAGTTCCTCATGTCATCCACTCATCTGATGAATTGTTTGACTTACCCTTGATCACAAACCCGCATGATACACGTTACATGTTTATTGAGAGTTGTGTATACATGTTACAAATGCTAAAGTCTCCTGTCCGTCATCACCAAATCGTAACCCGCGTGATACAGGTTACACGTTTATTGAGAGCTATGTATACATATTACAAATGCTAAAGTCTCCTGTCCGTCATCAACAAATCATAACCCGCGTGATACAGGTTACACGTTTATTGAGAGTTATGTATACATATTACAAATGCTAAAGTCTCCTGTCCGTCATCACGAAATCATAACCCGCGTGATACAGGTTACACGTTTATTGAAAGTTATGTATACATATTACAAATGCTAAAGTCTCCTGTCCGTCATCACCAAATCGTAACCCGCGTGATACAGGTTACACGTTTATTGAGAGTTATGTATACATATTACAAATGCTAAAGTCTCCTGTCCGTCATCACCAAATCGTAACCCGCGTGATACAGGTTACACGTTTATTGAGAGTTATGTATACATATTACAAATGCCAAAGTCTCCTGTCCGTCATCACCAAATCGTAACCCGCGTGATACAGGTTACACGTTTATTGAGAGTTATGTATACATATTACAAATGCTAAAGTCTCCTGTCCGTCATCACCAATTCATAACCCGCGTGATACAGGTTACACGTTTATTGAGAGTTATGTATACATATTACAAATGCCAACGTCTCCTGTCCGTCATCACCAAATCATAACCCGCGTGATACAGGTTACATGTTTATTGAGAGTTGTGTGTACATGTTACAAATGCCAAAGTCTCCTGTCCGTCATCACCAAATCGTATTTTACATGTTTATTGAGAGTTATATGTACTTGTTATAAATGTTAATGTCTCCTGTACGCCATCACAAAGTGACATGTTACTTGTTTAGTGACAGCTGTGTGTACATGTTATAGATCTTGATGTCTCCTGGCCTTCATCACGTCACATGTTTATATGCTCATGACCCATGGGATCGATGCAATAATAAACTACATAAATTACATGTATTTACCCAGCACCCTGGCCGTTTCCTCATTTTTACTCCCTACACCTGCTGTATCCTCACACCTGAACCTCTTGCTATCATCCCTCTGGCGACTGAGAGGGCTGATCCTTAGGTTATTGCTGCTCCTCACGTGGCTGATCACGTCCTTCCAGAGGGTATTCTCCCTGAGGACATGAACAAACCTTCTTATTAGGAGGATATTATTAGCATGAGGACTCCACCTCAGGTTCCCCCGTATACTGGTCTGCCTGCAACCTGGACATGGTCGTGGATTTCCCCGGAGCGCTGCCCGGTTCCTCCCACCATAATGCTGGTCGCTGTCGTATAAATGAAATATTCCTGATTACGGCGTAAAACACCAATCAAATCAAATCAAATCAAAGTCCCCCGAATACTGACAATACAGGGCAGGACCACCGATCCTTCTTCAAACCCCTCCACGACTCGCTGAGCCCATCTTGTCCACGGCACATAAATACAGAACTGTTTACAGATAAGTTTTATTGTATCATGTTGGATTGAATGAATGATTATGGCTTAACGCCACATCGGCAATATTTCAGCCATATCGTGGCAATCATGTTGGATTGAAGGAAAGAGAAGTGATGCGGCAGGGATCACCAGGCGAATAAGTGTGATCTATATGCAAACATACTTGAAATTATTTTTCCATTGTTAAAGATAGCTCAGTTTGTTTGGACTCCATAGAGTGCTGTATGAGCCATATAACAGGTGTTTAGATACGCTGGCGTCACGTGATGTTTATTCACATTAAATAACACATTTTATGTTGTAATGATTGCCTTCTTTTCAGAATGTCCATAAAAAGACAAAAATAGCATTTGTCTAAGCCGTCAGTTATTTCTGAGCGTTTCTTTTCCTACAAACGTGACCAGGCGGAAAGGGAGATAATTTCCTCCTATAATGGTGAACTAAAAGGATTTAACGCTGTAAACTTGACACTTGTCCTACTGAGGTTCCACGCTATCGCTTAGTGTGTAGACTCCGTTCTGAAGTGATTCAAAAAGCCTTACTAACAGACAAGGAACTTTCTGGTGAAAAAGCGATACAAACTTCTCTGTCAGGGGAATGTGCAGGTCAAGACACGGGCAGCTAAATCCACAGGCCCAGTGTGATGTAAATAAGATGTCAACCCAAAGTAGGGGGAGCCAGCGGTGTACTATTCAAGAAACGACAGTGCACATGCTGGAATCTCATTCAAAGGAGGACTGTTGTCATGAAAACGAAACTTGTGACTTATGTGGTGTAAAGGGACATCTGAAAAGAATTTGTCTCGAACCAACAGAAGGAGGCAACAATTAGATCAAAACCGTCAAAGACGAGGGGAAAGGAAATTTCACTATGTGCAGTATTATAGTTATACAGAGCGAGCTGATGACCCTGAAATTGATAACAAAACTGTCAGGGTGAATATTCTGCCAATAGTTAGAGAAACTGCATAAAACAGTTGTCTTAAGCCAAATGAATCTGTAAGTAATACACCCAGTACAAATTGTCAGAACCAAACTTTGCATCATGGCAATGTTAGTTACGCTGATAATTGCATTGGAAGGTATGCGTAATTGAACTACCGGTATCAAATATGCCAGGAATGCAAATCTTCGCGAACACGACAACTCTGATGATTACTGTTTTATCCAGTTTCCCAAACTATGGGCAGGATATTCATCCAGACAGTTCTATTATCATTGTCAGAGTCATCTGCACTCTCTGGATAAAATTTAATATTGAAGATAAGAAGTTAAATGGAGGTAGATACAGGTCCTGCTGTCACCATTACGCCATTTGATTTAATTAAGAGTAAGATTGGTCATCTCAATTTGTCTAAATGTAATCTCAAACTGCGTACATGCGCAGTTGAGAAAGTTAAGGACATACAAGTTAAGATTTGTCTCAGTGATGATGTCGAGTCAAATTCATGAAAAGGAGATTCGTGCCATCATAAGCCACAGCTCTTCGCCCACGCTATGAACTACAAAAGGACAGTAAGTGGAAGTACACTACGGAATGTCAGACACTTGGCAAAGCCTGGGGGAAAATCACGACCATCCACAGGTTGCTGTCAGACCTTCCCACCTACTACCGGAGAGGAAACTAGCTTAAGTTGGACTTCAGCTTAAAGCGCCCGCATTGGCAAGACGTTCATGGGACATTACGCCGCACTGGCACGCTAATCACCTCGGCCAAGATTACAGTAAGCAGAAAAAAGACAAATTTAACGTTCTGCTTGATTTTGCTCTTAATATAAGGATTTTTGAAAGTGTATTCTGTCCGTCTTGGGATGAATCTCATACCCTGTCTAAAATGGGTCCTGACGAAGGCTGTGTACCGGTACAGGAACAATTGTCTTGCTAAACAGACGATCTTGGAACTGACACGGTGAACCATAGGGTCAGTCTCGTATTCACACAGTGCTGGTATAATGTTGCCGTATTTAGTATGAAATGAAAATATAAAAATTGTGCGCAGAAATGAGCTAAAGTAAAAATTCTTCATTTTTCATGAATTAAAAGCCAACTTATTTATCATCAAAACAATTATTTGCTTAAAGTTTTAAGGCGAGGGGTCATTTCTATTTCCACGTAAACCTTCTGTGGTTTCATTCCACGGATATCAAGTAGGCCTACGCCTTCTTTGTGCACCGTCTGTCCCAGTACACAGCAAATTTATACATGGGATGAACTGTACGTGGCAAACATACTTTTTCAAATAGGGGGAAATAATCCATAGATGATGAGGCTGGCTACCTCTATGTATCGTGCGTAAGTGAATAGTGTATTGTGAGTAACGCTGACATGAGCCAATCATTTATTGTAATGGAAAACTAGAGGTTTTGTGGAATTGTGTGTCCTATAATACACGTTAGCCTGCACAGAAAGCTGTAGGTGTCATTGATACGTCCTTCATTTCGCCAAGTTGGCCAAGTTGCTCAAAAGAGTATTAACAGTTAACATGGGTATTGCTTTAGTTTTCTCCCACCCTAATGCTGACCACCGTCGTATAAGTGAAATATCCTTCATCACGGTGGAAAACACCAATCAGATAAATAAATCAACACACTAATTCTGGATGAGTGACATCTAGTAACATCACTACATTTTTTTACCTGGCTCTGCTTAAGCCATGGCGTTCATTTACCTGAACGGAATAAACTCATAACAAAGATAAGTTACAAGAATCTGCAATTCAATGGTTACGTATGAACATTTGCCAGCTATCACACTGTGGTCGCTGGTCTGGAATTACTTTCTATGCTGCACGTCTTTATTGTATTGGAAAGACCATCTTGCTTTGGAAGAAGATGACATATTTCTATTTTTCTCAATTAGTTTTGCATCGGACCAAAAATGGTATTAATGTTAAAGCCTGACCCACCTTTTGAAAAACTGACCACTGTTTTTTCTGATAAGCTATTCTGACGTTTTAATTTTTGAGAGAGATTGTGACATTGTTATTAAATACGTAGCCAATCTAGCAATACATTTGACGGATTCACAACACCCCTCCTGTCGATGGAACTCAAATATATTACTCACATATTCACCGTACATAGACGTAGCCAATTCTTCAACCTACCCCGACATTCAGCTTCACTAGTAACTATTCCTAAAATCTATGCGTCGAAACAGACGTTCGGTTACCAGCCGTCGACCAATAAGGACGTTACGGGTCAATCATCACAAGGTCAATTCCCAAACACGGCGTCTAACAGAAATTACTAAAGAATTGAGAAAGCATGTAAAGTATGAAAATAGGACAGAATCATACAAATACTAGCGGTCAACAGTTTTCAGTGATGTAGGAATGGCGTAAGGTATGTTCTAGGCGACTGAGTGAAGTCAGTATTTAAATCGTGTACCATCGCTGGAACATCAGTTGTCGACAACAAATATGTAACTCAGTGGCGCTTTGATTGCAACTGTTCTTAAATCCAACATGGTGATCTGATTCAATAAGGTGAAAAGACTACCCCTAGCCCTGGGTTAAGTGGAATTAGACACAAACATGAAGCAGAGCAACAGAGATTCTCAACGCTATGTCCATGTTTACTTACAGGAAAATTAGTCCCATTGTAAAAGTTAAGAAACTTGAAGTGAAGGCGTATGATGGAATAACCTTGCTACACTAGGTTTTGCAGTGACGTTAATTGAAATCGTCACACAACACGCAGGATCAAATAAATATTGGAAGCCGACAGATGTACACGCCATATGTAGGACCCTTTGGTATCTTGCTGTTCACATCGTGGGTGACAAATTCCACTCAGTACACGCAGTTAAATACAAGGCTAGAGCTCTCCGACACAGGGGCGCATCCAGCCACACCAACCAGCCATTGTCAGCTTTTACTCCGGGTGTAACTTTCTTTACCTTTTCTGTACCTGCATATAACCTACGTTCTGCTTTATACACGGCATGTAGGTCATTCAGTAAGACGATCTTTGCGACAATGTTTTCATTGGAAATCACGGTGCGCGTTACTTTGCACAATATGTGGGTACAATATTATAGGTACATAGGAAATCTCGGCAGGCCTGCACTGTGTTGAAACGCGCAAGTGCACATGTGTAATAGAGTGTCCGTGTTAGAAATAAAACCGATAAAGCTTACATTATCTCCTCAACCTATTCGTTATAGCACAAGATAAAGGCTATCGTAGACAATTGGATGCTTTCATTTTTATGTCACACAAACACAAAACAGTTCTACATATATTCTCCCACTTCCTGTGAGATATCAACATTGTGCACACTCCTTCCCTCAGAGGAGGAGATGAGGATAAACCAGTTAACAGAACTCAAGAGAGCAGTTATATACAAACGTATAACAACCAGATCTTTATTAACAAGAAAGAATACGCTCAGCAAGGGAATGAAATAAAAACCCAATGTACGTGTGTCTTCTATACATCACCAGCCCTCAGTTACTATGCACAGAACACAAAATCGGTGCTCGTTGCTTAACCTAGAGCCTAGAGGTACGTGTTCCTTATGACGGCCGCATCATGTGCTTGGGCAAAGATTTGAACCCATCCATTCTGAGGAAGATATCTCAAAAGAGGAATCATAGGCCGACTACCAGTTTTGAGCAAGAAACGCTTTAATGCAGATTTCATTTGCTAACATTTGAACAAACAGTTTTTATACAGATCCAATATATTTTTGAGACTGCACATAAATATGTAGTTCCTAGAACCCAGTTGTTCAACCGTGTAATAACAGTTAAGTAGGTGTAACCTTAAATCTGGACTATAATGCCACTAGTTTTGTATTTCTAAAAATTATCATTAGTATTTAAGTCTGGCCTAATTTTTAAATAGAATTTTCAAAAACCGGCAACAGAGGTATAGCACAAATTCCGGTTAAATAAATATTAGCAATTTTTCTACCATGTAAGTACAATCACACAGATGTATAACTATCTACGGATGAAAAAGCTCTGTATAACAAATACACGTCATAACAAACCATCTGTTAAAATATAATAATAATAAGTAATACAAGCTGTCTGTGAGTATGTATGCACGGAGGTTAACATCGTTTCCAGTCTGTATGTAAGTATTTATGCGTGGAGTTTAACATCCTTTGCAATCTGTCTGTAAGTATGTATGTAGGGAGGTTAACATCGTTTGCAATCTGTCTGTAAGTTCGTATGCACGGAGGTTAACATCGTTTACAATCTCTATGTAAGTATGTATGCACGGAGGTTAACATCGTTTGCAATCTCTATGTAAGTATGCATGCACGAAGGTTAACGGCGTTCGCAATCTGTCTGTAAGTATGTATCCACAGGAGTTAATCGTATACAAGCTTTCTGGAAGTACATGTATTGCTTTCAAAACACATGGCCCTCAGCGTTTAGATCTGACAGAAAAATGTCTTCATTAAGATCAACAACTTGTGCCGAAAATGCACGACCCGAATCTTGAACATCAACCATAACTCCTGATGGTGAAGAGGTACCAGGTTATACTTGGTATACCAGGCTTCGTTTAATTGCATTGAGCCCTATTAAAATGATCAAGAAAACCATGTCAGTTCAAATCACGCGACCTGAAACTTAATGCTGATGTGTAACTTCCCATCGTAAACATTTTCTATGAAATTTGAATTCTATACGAGGAACCGCTGTAAAATGGTTTATACACACATACTAGAAAACAGTTTCGTGACAGACTGATGGACTGACGGACTGACAGGCGAGGAGTAAACCAATGGTCCCGTCAGGCACCGGTAAGGAACTAACAAACACCGTTAGGCAACTCAGGTATCCGGAACCCTCAGTTACATGCCGTGTTTAATATGAACACAAGTCATGAATATGGATGAGCATACGATGGAGGTTCTCAAGAAGTATGTTCAGATTACAAAATACACTAGACGTTCTGGTAGTTTGATCGGTCACCACTCTGTCTCGTTCTCACACTGGACCCAGGACCGTCACTGTTCTCGTATGTGTTGTCACCAGACGTAGTGCCAGGCGTCATGGACTCGTAGTGCAGGTCACTTGATCCTGAGTTTCTCGGGATGTTGTGAGCGAGCGACTCGTAATTGTGATCTGTAATTACACAGAAATATACGTAATACGTTAATAAACAGACACCATCTGTTCATAAGCATATTATTAAAGTAATTAAGAAATGTACATAATTGTAATTCTTCCACAGCTTGCATTATAAACGCAACACTCCAGTAACTAAGTGAGTCAACCTCGTGCTCAGTGTCATAACACACTATCCTTTAGCCTGTTTCAGAGGCATTAAGGAGATGAGTAACGTCAGGGGCTTTTATATGGAAAGTATAAAATTTATATATAAAACTCTGCGGTTTTACATTACTCTATGTCGAAAGTTTGTTGTTTATTCTAGAAACAAAGTCAGTTTTACTGGAACAGCTAGAGTACCTAATGAATCCAGAATAGTTGTTTGAAATTCAAGTTTTAGATTCCACATTAAAATGAAAGTTTTAACATTTCATAAAACTGATTAAAAGCCTTTTTAAGCACTTGAAGCCTTTTGCCAGCCTGGTAAAATGCTGGCAGTAGTCATTAAACTTAACATATGATTTGATTGAGATTTACCTGTGCTGACAGCAGGGTGAAGTGGCGTGTCGGTTACTGTCGGTAAATTCCGCATTTCTCCGCTGAGTTCTCCCGCTGCAGACATCTGCCTGGAAAACCAGCTCAGCTAAATCAGTTTAATCAATCGATGGACGGCTCCAATCACAAGTATATAACACACTTTGATTTCTAACATGTTTGATGTATTTATATCCAAATTTATCCATTATTTCTTAACTAGTTGCCAAGTATCACACTCTCATCCCTGGCATGAAATTACTCTCTGTGTTGCCTGTAACGTGTAGCTATTTGTCAAGTATCACACTGCCATACCTGGCCTGGGATTATTCTCTGCGTTGTAGTTTTCATAGCACACTGAAGTTAGACAGAGGGTTAGTTATTAGTTTTTAGTTATCCGAATAACTAACCTGCTGCTGGTTATTTATTCGTAATTCGAATAACTAACCTGCTAACCTTATAGAACAGTTAGCGTGACTGTCTAAAACGTACGGACAGGTAAACATTTTTCCTTTTTTGTAGGTGTAAAATGATAAACAGATGACTAACCAAAATAGATGCCTAGGACGAATGGTTACATCTCGATGCTTATCCTGCTTTTGTATGATTTTACTAACTTACAACATCATAGTCTAATGTCGACTATGAAAAAGGAAAATATGTTATATTTCATTCTGATTTCAGTTGGTTATTTAATACCCATTTGGGATCCTTAATGAACAAATTTTGTGAAGTGATGAGACATGTGATTATCGGAAATATATAGTCTATAATTTAATTACCTATTGTCAGCATCCTGTGGTATATCTGAAAATAATATAAGAGACGGCACTTATTTCTCTCGTTGACGTAAATGCACTCATGTCGTCCTACAGAGTTTCCACAGATCGCATCTAGATATTACACTGCTTTTTGAAGGTAACGCATTTTTTCCTGGCACAACACAAAGCGACAGTTTCACGAAAAAGGCAGTATTGTCATCTGGCATTGTTTTGGATATCTGGCGTGATGCAGCGGGTACAAAATCTGACAGTTTCAAATATTTCACCATTAAAAATACCAACCTTCCGTTTTAGATCGCCTGCAGAATATTACAATTAACACTGTAAGAATAATAAGACCTGCCAGGCTTCCCAACACCCCTCCTACAATCGCCGGAGTGTTTGCGTCACTGCGCTTTAGGTCCATGACTGAAACAAAAACAAACGGCTCGTTAAGAAATGTTTACGCTTTTCGAGACAATGCAAACGACAGATAAAGACATACGTTTCAACACTTCGGTTGTGTAGATTAAACAAATTACCATCTTTCTTCGTTTCTGTATTTGGTCTGACGGTCAGATCATTCTCTGTCGATGGGTTTTCAGTGACGCCAAGAAAAAAGTTGGTTCTTGACGTCCGCGTTATACCGTTGATGTCAGAGGTGACGGTCACGGTATAGTTGCCCTCATCCGCCTGGCGGACATCAGTCAGTGTCAGTATGGTGACTGTCCCCGGTAGACTGATTTGCTGACCATACAGCACCAGACTGACCTGTCCCGCCTCTTCCTGGTGAGACGGTAGATGGTCAGTCTCGCCGGCTTTCTCCCAACTGACCTGGTTATTACCGGAGGACGATCGTGCGTAAAAAGACACGGATATTGTCTGGGATCTCCCCAAACCAATCATCACCTTCTCTGAGTGCTTCTGAAACACGGCAGGAGCTGATAAAAAGAAAACGCAGAGAATAATGTCAGCATTTAAACACGAATGTTGACAATTAGAGAGACTTGACATCGATATATTGTAGTGTATAGAGTCAAGGAACTCTTAAGAAACCACCCGTCGACCATTATAGTTACCTTTCCGGTGAGTCAACAGAATCTATTCTGTACGGCAACGAGTGTATAAACAGTGCAGTCACGATTGTGGGAAACTAAGCACATTGTCACACGAAACCGGTGAAACGGGGCCTATGGTCGATTCACTACAGTTAGGGTTTTACTCTCAGTGCTTATGTAAAATAAGTAAATAATAGCAACCTACATAAGCCCATAGCGCTAGCAGCTATATTGGACTTCTCGTGATCGGTCATCCATAGGCACAGTGAATCGGATGTTTTCAAACAATTATGTCATCGTTGATCTTCCTCGGAAGTCTGTGTACACCCCCAAAGTGCCTCTGAGCCCGGTGAACCGTGTCGCTACAGTGTGGGCAAAGTGACATGTACACAGATACTGCATGACTTTTTCGGGCCAGCTTAGCGCTTCCTCCACGCCCCTACCCGCGATTTTCACCAGTTTTACCACTTCATCTGTGTTACGTCAATAGCCAGCTGAGGATCATCTTTGTTCATCGTGCAAACAGGTTTTCTGTCAGATATAACAAACCCTATCTGATGAATGATCTTAGGAGCTTGTCAGTGTAGAACAAATATAGAGAGCAGATAAAGCTTAGGTTGGATACATAAAAATTTCAATCCACAGCTTTATCTTACAAAATAATTTTAAAACTTACTGAGAGGAGCCACATAGATCAGCCCTGATTGTGAAGACTTAATGCCGTTTGTCACTGAACACACGTAATCTCCCGTCTCTGTGTATGTCAGGTTCTCAGGCAGATTGTAGTTGACAGAGGTGCCAAGTGTCTCATTCCCCAGTCTCCGTATGAGTATCCCGCCCAGGCGGTGTTCCCACGGGCTGAAGGTGTGCATGTTAGGATAACCCTCAGCTGTACAGGTTAACTGATGAGAGCGTTGGTTAAACGTCACCGCCACATCCGATGGGGCTACAATATTGACAGTTGATATATAGCTTAACATTTTGTTATCATTTTGTATTTTTTCAATACCCAGTCAACAAACAATAATTTTTTTCAATTTCCAACAATGTTGCTGTTACACGTGTATTCGCCAGCAGCTGATCTCTGTACAGTTTTATCTCGTAAACAATTGATGCATTCCCTGAGCTCCACATATTATAATCTGAACCTGTCCCATGAAGAACCTGTGAAAGAGGGAGTGAATGACTGCTTGGGATTTAACATCGTACATAACAATTTTTCAGTCATATGACGACGAAGGGATCCTTACAGGTCATGTTATGTGCCTCCTTGTTGCAGGACGGATTTCCGCCGCCTTTTTATGTGGTGCTTCCTCAATAAGACGCCTTAACGAAGATAAGTAACTCGCCCCACCCGAGCCATTTTACCGATACGGGTCAACTATCCCCTTCATGCTGAACACTAAGGGTTCTTAGGCGTTAGGTGTGACTCGACCCAGGATTGACCCTGGATGTACAGCACCCGAACCGAATGATCTACCAACTGTGCTATCCGGGAGGGTACATTTAAAAGAAGTTTCATCCTTGTCCTCAACCTCTGACACTTTCCTTTCGTACTTGTCATTTGAGATGTTAATATTTGACCCGTTCTTAAGTTGATTTATACATGTAGTTGGAGGATAAGAATTTACTGTTTGTTTTATCGGTACAACTACATTTTAGCTTGAGGTTTTATTTGTCAAAAAAAAAATCATCATTACACGCTACATCACCGATAGATGTCCTAATTAGCCTTACTTAAACCTTCCTTATTTGGTTTAGTACATCAGCTGAGAACACAAGAATCGGTTTTTTGGAGGAAACATTTTCATGAAGAACCTTTAAAATAGCATTCATCTCTGTACTTAACCTATAGCACCTTTTTGGGGTAATTTAGAACAAATATTACTTCTGGACTCGTTTTTAGGGAAGTTGAACGTGGATTTGCAATTTAGGAATTAGAAATTTATAATTAATATACCTCAAAGTATCGTCTTGTAAAAGCAAAAGCTGGGAAATAAAATGTATGATACAAAAGTCTACAGTTTGATCACTGTAGACCCCGTACACAGTGACGACAGTGTAATACAAAGGACTATGGCACTAAGAGTAAAACCAGAGGATAGACGATAGTGTGATACAAAAGTCTACTGTATGATCACTGTGGACCCTGTACACAATGACGACAGTGTAATACAAAGGGCTACAGCATGGAGAGTAAAACCAGAGGATAGACGATAGTGTGATTCAAAAGTCTACAGTCTGATCGCTGTAGACCCCATACACAGTGACGACAGTGTAATACAAAGGACTATGGCACTGAGAGTAAAACCAGAGGATAGACGATAGTGTAATACAAAAGTCTACAGTATGATGACTGTAGACCCCGTACACAGTGACGACAGTGTAATACAAAGGACTATGGCATGGGGAGTAAAAGCAAAGCAGTGACGACAGTATGAGATAAAACACTACAGTATGGAGAGTAAAACCAGAGGAAAGACGATAGTGTGGCACAAACGTCTACAGTATGATCACTGTAGACCCTGTACACAATGACGACAGTGTCACACAAAGGACCATGGCATGGAAAGTAAAACCAGAGGACACAGGAGACGAGTGTAGTTTCCTTGGTAGGTGCAAAGCCCATGGTGTATGTAGCTCAGTAGACAAAGCAGAGGATTGTAGTTTAATAGGTAGATACAAAGTCTGTGGGTGTATGTAGCTCAATAGACACAGTAGGGGATTGTAGCTTCTTTGGTAGGTGCAAAGTCCATGGGGGTATGTAGCTCAATAGACACTGGAGACGATTGTAGTTTCCTTGGTAGATGCAAAGCCCATGGTGTATGTAGCTCAACAGACATAGGACAAGATTGTAGTTTCCTTGATAGGTGCAAAGTCTGTGGGTGTGTGTAGCTCAGCAGACAAAGCAGAGGATTGTGGTTTCCTTGGTAGATGCAAAGTCTATGGGTGTATGCAGCTCAGTAGACAAAGCAGAGGATTGTGGTTTCCTTGGTAGATGCAAAGTCTGTGGGTGTATGTAGCTAAATAGACACAGGAGAAGATTGTAGTCTTTTTGGTAGGTGCAAAGTCTGTGGGTGTATGTAGCTCAATAGACACAGGAGAAGATTGTAGTTTCCTTGGTAGGTGCAAAGTCTGTGGGTGTATGTAGCTCAGTAGACAAAGCAGAGGATTGTGGTTTCCTTGGTAGATGCAAAGTCTGTGGGTGTATGTAGCTCAGTAGACAAAGCAGAGGCTTGTGGTTTCCTTGGTAGATACAGAGTGTGTGGGTGTATGTAGCTCAGTAGACAAAGCAGAGGCTTGTGGTTTCCTTGGTAGATGCAAAGTCTGTGGGTGTATGTAGCTCAGTAGACAATGAAGAGGATTGTAGTTTCATTGAGAGGTGCAAAGTCGAAGGATGTATGTAGCTTAGAAGACACAGGAGGGGATTGTAGTTTCATTGGTAGGTGCAAAGTCTGTGGGTGTATGTAGCTCAGTAGACACAGGAGGGGATTGTAGTTTCATTGGTAGGTGCAAAGTCTGTGGGTGTATGTAGCTCAGTAGACACAGGAAGGGATTGTAGTTTCCTTGGTAGATGCAAAGTCTGTGGGTGTATGTAGCTCAGTAGACAAAGCAGAGGCTTGTGGTTTCCTTGGTAGATGCAAAGTCTGTGGGTATATGTAGCTCAGTAGACACAGGTGGGGATTGTAGTTTCATTGGTAGGTGCAAAGTCTGTGGGTGTATGTAACTCAGCAGACAAAGCAGAGGCTTGTGGTTTCCTTGGTAGATGCAAAGTCTGTGGGTGTATGTAGCTCAATAGACAAAGCAAAGGATTGTAGTTAATAGATACAGGAGAAGATTGTAGTTTCCTTGGTAGATGCAAAGTCTGTGGGTGTATGTAGCTCAATAGACAAAGGAGAGGGTTGTAGTTTCATTGAGAGGTGCAAAGTCTGTGGGTGTATGTAGCTTAGTAGACACAGTACGGGGTTGTATTTTCATTGGGAGGTGCAAAACCTGTGGGTGTATGTATCTTAGTAGACACAGGAGGGGATTGTAGTTTCATTGGGAGGTGCAAAGTCCATGGGGGTATGTAGCTCAGTAGACAAAGGAGAGGACTGTAGTTTCATTGAGGTGTGCAAAAGTCCATGGTGGTATGTAGTTGTTTAGCACTGAAATACTCATAAAAATACTGACAGACTGGGCTAAAACATCGGAAGGAATTTGTTATTTATCGTCAGTTTATAGATTATCATAGCCGGAAGATGAGAACAACGAGGCATTGAGTTTAAAGGCAAACTTCAATGTACGCATTCTTCTTCGGATAGATATGGGCCATTCATTGAACTAAGCTTGAAAAACATCCAGTGGTTCAGTTTTTAAGGCTCCAGTGCTGATTCGTAGGGCTGCACACTTGATTAAAGGATTAGTGTCTAGATTTAGGTACTTGTCCTAAACATAAAGATTATAACTTCTTTCACAGTATGTTACCAGGAGGGTATCAGAGAAATGTAATTATGACTTTAAATCCACCAAAAACACATCTCCAGCCAGCCGCCTGGTTAAGCTTAGTGGGTGACGTCATAGATATAAGCGCCATGTCCGACATTCATATACCATTCGTAGTCCGTAAAGGGCGTTCCAAGTCGATAATCGCAAGATCCATTTCCAAAACAACGTTTAACTCTAGCTTCCAAAGACAAAGGTATCTAAGAAATTATTCAAATAGGAAATAAAGCCGTGTTTTCAAACGCGACGTGAGCGATACAAACCTGTTAGCTTCCGGACTACACCCATTGGATACCAACGCTCAAATACGTGTCACACTGGATGATAAGAATTGGCCTACATGTGTTAGCACTGGTACCTACCAGGCACAGTGACAGTTATCGCCTGTTTTACATGTACAGGTACTTACATGGCAGTTGTCTACTGTTCTAAATGTACCAGTACTTACCTTACACCCTGGCATTTATCTTCTGTTCTAAATTTACAGGTACTTACCTACCACCCTGATAACTGTCTCCTGTTCCACATAAACAGATACATACCTAACACCCTGGCAGATATCTCCTGTTGTACATGTACAGGTACCTACCTAACACCCTGACAGTTGTCTTCCGTTCCACATGTACAGGTACTTACCTAACACCCTGACAGTTGTCTTCCGTTCCACATGTACAGGTACTTACCTAACACCCTGACAGTTGTCTTCCGTTCCACATGAACAGGTACTTACCTAACACCCTGACAGTTGTCTCCTGTTGTACATGTACAGGTACTTACCTAACACCCTGACAGTTGTCTCCTGTTCCACATGTACAGGTACTTATCTAACAACCTGACAGATATCTCCTGTTCCATATGTACAGGTACTTACCTAACACCCTGACAGTTGTCTCCTGTTCCACATGTACAGGTACTTACCTAACACCCTGACAGTTGTCTCCTGTTCCACATGTACAGGTACTTATCTAAAACCCTGACAGTTGTCTCCTGTTCCACATGTACAGGTACTTATCTAAAACTCTGACAGTTTTCTCCTGTTCCACATGTACAGGTGCTTACCTAACACCCTGACAGTTGTCTCCTGTTCCACATGTACAGGTACTTACCTAACACCCTGACAGTTGTCTCCTGTTCCACATGTACAGGTACTTATCTAAAACCCTGACAGTTGTCTCCTGTTCCACATTTACAGGTACTTACCTAACACCCTGACAGTTGTCTCCTGTTCCACATGTACAGGTACTTATCTAAAACCCTGACAGTTGTCTCCTGTTCCACATGTACAGGTACTTATCTAAAACTCTGACAGTTGTCTCCTGTTCCACATGTACAGGTGCTTACCTAACACCCTGACAGTTGTCTCCTGTTCCACATGTACAGGTACTTATCTAAAACCCTGACTGTTGTCTCCTGTTCCACATGTACAGGTACTTATCTAAAACCCTGACAGTTGTCTCCTGTTCCACATGTACAGGTACTTACCTAACACCCTGACAGTTGTCTCCTGTTCTACATGTACAGGTACTTATATAACACCCTGGCAGCTGTCTTCTGTTCCACATGTACAGGTACTTACCTAACACCCTGACAGATATCTTCTGTTCCACATGTACAGGTACTTACCTAACAACCTGGCAGCTGTCTTCTGTTCCACATGTACAGGTACTTACCTAACACCCTGACAGATATCTTCTGTTCTACATGTACAGGTACTTACCTAACACCCTGACTGTTGTTCTCTGTTTCTCTACACCAGAAACATCTTCGCACCAGAACCACTTGCCGTCATCTCTCTGTCGACTGAGGGAGGTGATGTTTAAGTTATTACTGCTCCCCACAAGGCTGACCACATCCTTCCAGGGGCTGTTCTGCTCTATGAGGACTTGACCACCGGTTCTGATTAGGAGGAGAACTTTACCAATACCCCACAGCAGATCCCCCCGTATACTGACAGTACATGGCAGGACCACTTCTCCTCCCTCCGATCCCATCACAACACACTGAGCCGACACGATGTCCATGGTAACTGAAATCAGCACTGTTTAAACATAAGATTAATGGTATTATTTGTAAAGGAAAGTTACAAAATATAATAAATTTCTTCAATTGGACAAGTGTGAAGTATGCATAAAACACTTAAAATACTTTAAATACTTAAAATACTTAAAATTATTTTTAAACTGTTGAACATACGTGTTGTAAAATTCTTGCCAAAGTATGGATTCTGTGCTGGGAAATACTAACCATTATACCACTGGTTAGGTCCTCTCACCTCACAAAATGTTTTTACTTGAAAGAAAACATCAAATACAATAGTAACAGTAATACTGATGTATATCTGTAGATCAGTGAGTGATGTAAATCTATAGATCAGTAGAAAAAGAGAACAGATAAGTACACAGTTTTACTCCAGCTCAGTTAAGATGTCATTGACAAATTATCCAGGCGTAATGCTTTAAAGGTAAATATTTTTTGAACATTTTGTTTGTGTTACTAATTTGACTTTTTCTGTTCCGTTTTCTGTAAGTGTTTGAATGAACCTGAAATCCTATTTGCACTCGGTAATTTCCGTTGACATCTCGTGACTGACATAACATATAGACACTTGGTCTCGTCAGCTTCACCTTATACAGCTCAGACAAGCTTCGTACGTGTACCAAAATCTACGCCATTTCTAAACAGTAAGCTCAATGGTTTGGATATGCGTTACCAACGATTGTTACCCCATTTGCGCCCACTGGGCATGCACAAGACCATATATTAGAAAAGGTCAAGGTTATCAACAGATTTTCCCCCAACCAAGCGAGCTGACTACTAATGTGCTTATGACATATGAATGATTAGAATGACATGAATGGGCTATGCCCCGATAGGTCTGAACATCGCCATAAATTGTATCGAAAACCCTAGAAATGCTGTTTATGAAATTCAACCTTTAGGATGTTTTATCCTGATATAGAAAAAAATGTACACTGACAAAAGATATATACACGTCTACTTTCTTGCTGAGCCGATAATTGTGGACATGATTTGGAGAACCATAGGGTACATCTCATATTTAAAACGCTCCAGTGTTATCGTATTTCGTAAAGATTTAAAAAATACAGTCATGGTGTGAAGGATAGAAAATTTAGCCCAACTAAAATTATATATATTTTTTTAAAATTCAAATTAAAACTTTATTATCATGAAAAAACCTTTTTTAACTTTTTAAGATGAGGGGTAACTTTCTCTACCCTTTAAACGTGTGAGCCTATGAATTCTTAGTTTACGGGTTTTCCAAAGATATACATCAATTAACCTCTGAGATGTTGCAATAACGTCGTTTACTACGAAGATTACAAATTTTGGGCCATATAAAGCACCGAAAGCCTTTAACTGAACCTCAATGTAACGACAGTCAATCTGCTGCTTCATTTTGCCAATTTGGTTCAGTTCCTTAAAAGTGTATTAGCAGTAAAGACCAGTATTAAATTAAGTCTGGACTAGACATCGATTTAGTCTGGACTAAAGTACCACTGATTTCGTACTAGGCCTAGACTAATATTTGTGCAAAAATCTGAATAAATCGTTAATATATTTTGGAACAACCGAGCACTGTAGTCTGTGACCAGCTATTTTTTGCGTCACTCTGATCATACCAAGCTTGGCATGGTCCCAGTGGAAAACGCTTTTAAATACCCCGATGTAAGACAACAAAATAGCTCATATTGGTATTTTTTCCTCTGTGATATGAATATGTGTAGTTTCGTCCGTTTTAATCAAAATGTCTAACTATAAATTTAGCTGAATCCACCCCGCCTCCCCACCACTCACCAGCACCCGCGCATGTACAGGTAAACAATGCTAGAGCTCATCGACACAGAGACGTATCCAGCCCCGACCACTGAGCATAACAACTTCTGTCCAGTACACAGTGGAACAATAGGCCAGAACTCACCGACATAGAGACATATCCAGCCCCGGCACCAGGCAGCCATATCGAGGATAACAACTCCTGTCCAATATACAGTTGAAGACAAGGCTAAAACTCATCGACACAGAGGTGTGTCCAGCCCCGGCACCAGGCAGCCATATCGAGGATAACAACTCCTGTACGGTACACAGTTGAAAACAAGGCTAGAACTCACTGACACAGAGACGTATCCAGCCCAGGCAACAGGCAGTCATATTGACGGGACTCCCGTGTTCACATTGAATACATGTACTTAAATATAGCCTTCAGACTGGTTTATACACGGTGGGTAGGTCAATGGGTGAGACGATATCTACGCTGATGTATTCTTTGGACATAATGACGCGTGACACTTTGCACAATATGTATAATAGTTACATGGAAAAACTGGAACAATTTAGCTCTGTGTTAAAACATCAAGGTGTGCTATTAGTCCTACACCTGTTAGAAATAAAACCGCAATAACTAATATTATCTTCATAACTTATAAGCTGCATGGGGCTTCCGTGGCTCAGTTGGTTCAAATCCAGCTCAGGCTGGCTTACTCTCGGGCCGTACGTTGGAAGGTCTTCCAGCAACTTACGGATGGTCGTGGGTTTCCCCTGGGCTGTGCCCGGTATCCTCCCACCATATTGCTTTCCGCCGTCGTATAAGTGAAGTATTCTTAGGTACGGCGTAAAACACTAATTAAATATATAAAAAAAATCTAAATATGCTGCAGAACTGAGCATACACGGTATGACAGACATTTGGATACTTTCATTCTCATGTTAAGTTTATTTCTCCATTTCTGGTAAGATTTATTTACTTGTTCTCAAGAACTTTTCACCTATGTCTTGGCCGGTAATTTTGTGGGATGATGAAACCGGAGTACCTGGTGTAAACCACCGATATTCAGTAACTTACTGATGAAGTATTTTACACAGGACGAACAGATAAGCACACCATAGTGGTAAAAGATGAGTGGGCTACAAGAAACGTTTGACTCCGCCAACGGCAAGACGAGCGTTGTCAACCATTGATTATCGCGCAGGTCCCTCAAGCGGCGAGAGCAGGGAAAACTTCTTGTAAGATAAAATCGGTATGTACATACATTTTAATGCTTTCATTTTCCTTTTAAGCTACGGGTCTCATTTTCGTAACCATTCGTATTAACAGATGACACCCGTGTGCAAACTTCTTGTGAGAAAAATGGAGAATCTCAATTATACGATATCCATACCCTTCTTGTCGGGAGTGAAAACCGAGGATCAGACAATTTAACAGCGATCTGAGGACCGGTGATGCACACAACAATTTGTTTTTGAAAAACGGAAGATTACACCCAGCAATGGAATAAACGAAAAAGCCAGATCATATCCGTGTTTTCTACACCAGTCGTACAAAACTAAGATGTTCTGAATAAAATCAACCCGGCACTGGTCAGAGCGCAATGTACGAGTTCCCCATGATGACCAACCCGTGTGCTCGGACAGTATCTTGCAACTTCCCTTCTTAAAATGTAAATGAACAGTATTGTACATAAGGAGGTGAAACTGCGCATAAGCAAATACAAATTGGTACAAATAACATATCACAAAATGACATATCACAGATTTATATACCTCACAGGGTTTTTCTCCGTTTCCAGTGGTCGAGAGACAGTCACATGGTATTCCGCAAAATATGATACACAACGATCACGAGCTTAAGGGATGCAACGTCAGACTCACAAACTATTAACCCACAATTAGGAGGCAATATCCAAAGATATTCTGCTAATAATAAACGATCACGTGCGCTATTCCTGAGCAGATATCTCCCAAATTCGGCGATTTAAAGTACAACTCGAAAAGGTACATTTTTTTCGGTATAATAAAACAATATCGACAAGTGATATTCAACATGGGTACCGCCCCCGTTGAATATCACTTCTCTCGAGTTGACAATTCCTGATGTACCACCCCACAACATTAGCTATCTGTAAAATGGCATATCACAAAATGTCATATGACATAAATACAATCGAGTATGCCAAAAATAGCAACGAACAATTTAATGCGGAATAATATCTGATTAAACAGTTTAATACACAACCATCGTCGCACATAAGTATGCAGTTGACACACGTAAAGCCCAAACTCGGATAAAAGGAATATCAGAAACTTGTGAACAACATATATACAATCGAAACCAATAACATGCATATGTAAATATATATACATGACAAAGCTCACGAACCTTTAACCTAACCTGTAACTCCTCATGGTGAAGCAATTTACCAAGAAGCATTGAAGGATGATGAACTGTATTATAAATGATCCCAGAAATATGTAAGTCCAAACCAGAAAGAAAACAGCCATAACTTTCTCGAGAATGGAGAAAACACGGTTTAAATCTCAAAATTGAATTTGTAATTTGCTATGGTGAAACGATGTACCAGGATTAAATTTGATAAGAGGGACCGTGGTGAAATGCCTTTCAGATACACATTACAAAACGGCTCACAAAAAGTTCTGCAAAAGAGTTTAGTGACGGACTGATGGACTGATGGGTGGACAGAGAGGACTAAACATATACTAGCAGTTCCCTCTGGTTCCGGTAGAGAACCAATAAACACCGCTAAGCTCTTAGTTATCCGGAACCCCATGTGTATATGACGCATTTAATACAAAAACATGACTGTGGATGAGCACAAAAGTGTGGGTTTTCAAACGACTTGTAAAGAGTACGAACTATACTAGGCGTTCTGGTCACCACTGTGTTGTCACCAGACGTAGTGGGTGACGTCAGGGAGTCGTAGTGCACGTCCCGTGATCCTGGATTTCTGGCGATGTTGTGAGCGAGCGACTCGTAATTGTGATCTGTAATTAGGCAAATACATTGCAAATATACGGAAGCCAATTGCTTGTAGATATTTCATTTAATAAATGAATTTGATTTATTACTTTTTACTATTTTACTTTTACTATTACTTTTATTACATTAATTTGTCACATAATGGCGAAAGCGGCGAGCATTACGGTGGGAGAAATCCGGCCAGAGTCCGGGGAAAACCCACGACCTTCAGCAGGTTACCGGCAGGCATTCCTGTGTATGACCGAAGAGTGAGTCAGCATGAGCTGGATTTGAACTCCCGGTCACTGGACACGCTATTTGAAGCAATTGAGAAGTGTACGTAGCTAATAGTGGTTCCAATTCTTTTCCAGACTCCGAAAAGTAATAAACACTCTAATAGATGAGTGAATACTTTAAACAATTGTTATGATGCAAATTCCAGGTTTTGACTTTTCAGACTAAACTCTGACAAGCTTAGCACTTATTAAACTTGTCAAACGTCATTTGAATCACTTGACGCCTTTACCAGTTCCGTTTTAATTCACATAATTACATAATAAACATAACATCTGGTTTGATGGATATTTACCCATGTTGACAGCAGAGTCAAGTTGAATATGGCTGCAGTCGGTATCGTCCGAATCTCTCCTTTGAGGTTTCCTGCTGGTGACATCTGCCCAGAAGAGCAGTTTAGTAAGATCAGTTTAATCACTGTTAGTAATTATGTGGTTACTTCCTCAAATGTTCTCAGTTCTCCATTTTCATTGAAGCTTGGTTAGCCCTGAAGCTGACTCCTTGTCCAGATTACGAAAGTTTAAATTTTTGTCATCATACCTTTTAATTTGTGCCCTATATATATTTAATACTGGCCATTTGAAAGAAGATCCAAAAGACAAATGGAATGGGTGCGAATTAACGGGGCTTTCTCTCCAGTGTGTATTATCTAGTATCAGATAAAGAGGACTTTGACGAAAAACGAAATATTTCTTTTCTTTGTGGCATATTACAATATACCTGACTAAAACAAACAAAACAGAAAACAGCATACGTATTTCTTATATTTTATCTTATATGGCAGACACAGTGGAATGCACCTGACAAACACCTGACCTCATTTTCCTTTCGTACGGTTTAATCACGGCAAGCTATCAAAGCTCCAATATGTAAGTAGGAAGATTTGCACCGTCTCGAACATTTACGTCACGATGGCAAACTATTTCTGTGTAAAGTGCCCACTGACAGTCTCTGCACTCTAATAGAGTCAGAGGTTTTCCTGTAGTAATACTACATGTGAAATAACCAGTACAGAAGTAATGGAATGTAAGTACCTGTTTCCAGTACCCTCTGGTAAAACTGAAATAAAATAAAACAAACTATAAACTTTTATCACTGCGCAGCTCTGAGGTGTTAAAGGTATACGGCCCTTTGCACATGCATTTTGTGTTGTGGAATGTTACATCCCAGGCTCGTGTCAGGTTTTCTCCTTTCTTTAATATAATTGTCCTAATACAAGTTAAATAATCTCTATTCCAAATCCAAATCGGACGGACTAATTAACAATTAAATCACTTATTTTCAGTAAAGAGAAATTACGGCACGTATAATGTTGTTTGGGAGGACAAGGATGTGTTTTGGCTGCCATCACAATGTACATGTAGAGTCTGAATGTTATTGCATAGTGAAATAGTACACGTGGACATACAGCAAGTAGCCCTTTTTTATCCTGCGAATTGGCCTACTCTGATTTGTTTTTCAACTTCCAACCCAGAATCCCCCAAACCACTATTTTTCTTCTGACACTGGATTGGAAGTTGGACGTTACATGAAGTTTCCTAAGTCAGGAATACCAACCTTTTGTTTTTGATCTCCCCCAGAACATCACAACTTTCTCTTTGAGGTTAATTGTAACAACAACGAGCAGACCGCCTAATATCCGTCTAACAATCACCGCAGTGTTGGCTCCAGTGTGATTTCCAGATGTGTCTGCAAGGACAAAAAGACTGTTTGACTAGCAATGTCCACGTCCGACGGATTCGCACTGGAATCATTTAAAACATGTTATGAACTTTCTTGACTATGGATTTACTTTTTCTGACAATTTATGATGCGGAACTGGTGTTTTCGGCTGCTTTGGAATTTAGTCTTGTCGCAGTTAACTACTACAAAGACGTCTGTTTTGACTCTATGTTTCTGCAGATATAAAATACTATTTTCACATCTTGATTTAACTGAATAATAACGCACAAACCTCCCTTTGCCGATGGCTTCTCAATGACGTCAACGTAAACTTTGATACTTGACGCCTGGGTTACTCCATTGAGGTCTGAGGTGCCGGTCACGGTTGCCCTCATCCGCCTGGCGGATATCAGTCAGTGTTAGTGTGGTGACTGTCCCCGGTAGACTGATCAGCTGTCCATACACCACCAGACTGACCAGACCCGCCTCTTCCCGGTGAGACTGTAGGGTGTCACTTTTTCCGGCTTTCTCCCACTTCACACGGACAGTGCCCGAGGACGATCGTGCGTAAAAAGACACGGATATTGTCTTAGATCTCTCCAAGCCAACGACCATTTTCTGTGCATGATTCTCAAACAAGGCTGGAGATGAAAACAAACAAAAAACACACTTTGAAACATGAAGATTGAGCATTAATAGTTCAAACTTTTTTGTTCGTTTTGTTTTTATTGGCTTTTATTGCAACGCAACCTTAACAGCATTCTAATCTATATGAGTCTTAGCAACTGTTTAATGATCTGCCAGTAAAGAAAACGACGACTGAAACCACTGTCTATAGTTCAATCTTCAACGTTCAAATGGGTGAGTTTCGAGTTAGAACTCATTTGTCGTCAAAGGTTAAAACAGTCTTAGTGTGCCATTTGAATGGTGAAAAATGTTAGAAAACCTAGTTGAAATTGATTTACTGATCACCCCCTTTACCCTCAATCACAAGAAGAAATGACACGTTTCCTCTATGAACGACTCCATTCACAAAACCTTCAGACTCAACTACTGATTTATATTAAAATTACAAGCGATGACAAGTTCTGTATGCCGGGTTCGTTTGTACATCGTCGATTCTTTAGTTTGTGTGACGTCATCAGGTTTTCTGTGTGACGACACTGGCCTATGGAGTAATACCGTTATTCGTCGTGCCCAAAGCTTTCGGATATGACGGATTCTCTTTGACGACTAAAGTTAGAATTGCCAGTGTAAAAGAAATGAAGACAGATGCAATATAGAGCACACTTTGAGCATGCAAGTACTTCTTTTAAACGGGGTTATGCCATAAACTCATACTGAACTTAGAGGAGCTATATAGATTTACCCTGTTTGTGAAGACTTATCGCCGTTTGTCGCTGAAAACACGTAATCTCCCGTGTCTGTGTACGTCAGTGTCTCAGGCAGAGTGTAGGTGACAGAAATCCCGTTTGCCTGTGTCCCCAAACTCCGTATGAGGGTCGCTCCCAGGCGATGTTCCCACAGACTGAAGGTGTGGACATTAGGAGCACCCTCAGCTGTACAGGTTATGGTATGGGCGCGCTGGTCATAAGCTACTTTTACATCGGATGGAGCTGAAATATTGACAGTTTTATATCGACAGAATTTTGTTTAAGTAAACGAAAACAATTAAGGTGTCTGGCTGTCGGCTTCAATGTGCATACTTACACTGTACAATGAGCTCAACTGCAGTTTCTCGAGTCCCGACACTGTTAGTCACGTCACACGTGTATTCGCCGGTAGCTGCCCTCTGTACATTCTCTATCCTGTAATCAGCTGATGAACTCTTGACCTCTGCACTCCCCGACTTTCTCCACTCAAACGTGGGTAGGGGATTCCCCTGAGCAGAGCACCGTAAGGTGGCTATTTCGTTCTGTATTACCGTAACAGGAGTGGCAGTATTTGGTAAATCCAAATCTACGACACAAATGAAAATCTCATAAAAATACACCTAACGGAATCTCATACAACGTAACAGAACAGCTGGTCTAATTTTTGGAAAATACAAGTATGTAACTCAGCATAGAAATCCCATCAGGGCTCCTGCTTGTATGTCAAGTGAAGAAAACATAACGTATCTGCCATGTATATATTATACATTCAGGAGGAACATGGACATCAACCCGGAAAATTACCTCTAACCACATATTTACAACGCATCAGATATTTCCGCGTGGATTACATGTGAAATTGTGAAATCATGTAAAAACAAAGACAAAATCATAGACACATGTAAAGGGTAGGTTCAGACAGGCAACACTAGACACCCAACTCGTGATCCATTCTTAACAGATGTACACCATTGTAACACGTATGTCACAAGGGAATTTCTTCGAGGGTTCAATCCAAACTAAGGAAAAATGTGGTTTCTTACGACTTCCATATTAAAACAGAAAATACTGTGTCTAATATCTTATCACTGAATCAGTTCTTGGCTTCTAACTATTTAGACACAGGTCTAACTTACAGAGGACATTGAGTGTGACAGTGGCCGTCGCTGTACTCAGGACTCTCCCATTACTGTACTTGTTTATGGCTGTACAACTGACACTCCTCATAGATCTGTCAACTGTCAGACTGTAGCTTGATCCCTGCCCAGATCCACCGCCATTATCCACGGTCCAGTTGTAGGAGGGAGCAGGGTTAGGTCTCCCGGTCACCGCACAGGTTAATGTTTTAGGTGTCCTCTCTGTCAGAGTTACCTGTCCTTTACTGGCTTGCTCGACTATTACCGCTCTGATTGTGACTGTTTTAGTTATTTTAAACATGGCAAATGCCCATTTTCGGACCATAATACCAAATATTGAAATAAAGTAAATGTTTATGAGGCTATACAGGATACGTTTAGCAAAGAATCCATATCCGCCAATAAATAAGATTGTCCATATTTACTTGGAGTTGCTGCAATTATTACTGTTCAGTAAATATCAGACTCGTCCGTATGCTATATATAGCGGTTGATGACTCTAATGATTGAAAAAGTTATAAAGCTACCTGTTTTATAAATTGTATGAATCTTTTTACCAATTGTGAACGGTAACAAGCACGCAGTGATGGGTAATATTTTACAAAAGATAATTATACGGACTACTCTACAATAGTAGCAAAAATTCGACTGGATTTGACCTGATGGATTTTTTTCTTTGGCCAAAAAATCTGCGGTATAGTTCCGTTTAAAGTTACACCTAAACGACCGAAACACAGTTTAAATATATAAAGATGTTTAGAGCAAGACATTGGCTTTCAGCCAGATAAAATTATTTTACCACCATGATGGACAAAAAATATCGCAAAATGGAAGAAAATAAATCCTAAAATGTTGATACATTTTCAATGTTCAGTTACCTAAGACTCTGACAGTTGTCTCCTGCTGACCTACTCCAGGTCCTGTACCGTCACACCGGAACGTCCTGCTGTCATCTCTCTGACGACTGAGTGGGCTGATGCTCAGGTTATTGCTGCTCCCCACAAGGCTGATCACATCCTTCCAGGGCGTGTTCTGCTCTATGCGGACTTGACCACCGGTTCTGATAAGGAGGACTTCAGTCGCACCAGTTCTCCACCGCAGAATCCCCTGTATACTGACAGTACAGGGCAGGACCACCGCCCCTCCCTCAAACCCCTCCACGACCCTCTGAGCCCACGTGACGTCCGCAGTACTTACACATAGCACTGTGGAAACATACGGTTTTGTGTAGGGCAGTTAAAGCAGTGAAGGAATGAAAGCAAACCATTGAAGTAAGGCTCATCAGAAGGATAACATTTGTACATTGATATAGACACCAAAATGCATTCAAATGATTGAAATCTGTGCTTTGCTTGGTGACCCATATAACAGTGAGATTCATAATTCTACCATTATCATCTTTATTATGATTACAATTTCTACACATAGGACTAATTCCAACCTCAGAGTGAGTCAAAATATCCTCATTATATGTGAGCCATCTGGACTCTACCCCCAGCTTGCACGCTTCACGACAATACGCTATGTCTATTTTTAAACAGAGTATTTCCGAATAGCAACAATACTGTAATCAGTCCTTGGGTACTTTAACGTCACAAATTCTTCTACGTGCTCTAAACACAGCAGCTAGTGTTGAGATATCTTGAACACTTAGGCCTACCTGCCACAAATGTCAGAATATTATTTGCACGTGGTTCAGCATAAAAAAAGAAGTTTGGACGCTCAGAAGATACAGCCACGGATAGTACGGCACAGGGTGCCCATTATACAATGGAACAGGGTGCCATTGTACGTATCCGTTCTGCTCCACAATACAAAGACGCGGCTAGAACTCACCAAGATAGAGACGTGTCCAGTCCCAAAACCAGCCCGCCATGATCAGCTTTACCCCTTGGACCACGTACACTTCCTTGTCCACACCGTGTACATATAGGTAGATATACAGTCTGTTTCACACAGCTCAGGTAGGTAATGAAGTTAGACGATTTATAAGCTAAGATATTTTTTTCAAAATTTCTGTGTGTGTCACCTTGTACAATGTAGTGTAGGCATCTCACCGCTATCAATGCGGGGTATCCGCCCTTCACCGGGCAGAAGTATGACCGGTAAAGCTGACGTCATCTCGATTCTACCCTAGATGTCCGCCATACAGGCTGTGGCAGACCTTTGGATACATTAGCTGTTTTTTTTTTTCAAAAAAATGCTAGAGAAATCAAAGTTTATTTCTCCATTTCTGTTCACATTTATTTAGTCATTCACATGCCCATTGCTGGTCATTATTCTCAAGGGTTTTTTTTATTTGTGTCATAGCGGTAAATTTTATGGATGGCAGAAACTGTGGCACCCGGTGTAAACTACCGATCATTACCAACCTACTGATAAGCTTTCCCACCTCTGACAAACAAATCAAAACCTCTTTTTTTAGATAATTGTTAGAAGACAAGTGGCCTTCAGAACACGTACTGTACAATGTAATCTATAATGCACACACATGCTATATTTATTGTTTTATGTGATTAAGGCGTTACGCAACACACACGAATATTTCACTCATACAAAAACGGACTATGAAACAGACATTGGCCATTTACGGCATTTCAAAGAAAAAGTTAGAGTTGTTTGAATAAAAAATAACCCTAACTCCAGTGCAGTACACAGTAGAAGACAAGGCTAGAACTCACCGACGCTGAGACGTATCCAGCCCCGACACCACGTAGCCATTTCGAGGATAACAACTCCTGTCCAGTACACAGTAGAAAACAAAGCTAGAACTCACCGACGCTGAGACGTATCCAGCCCGAACACCACGTAGCCAAATCGAGGATAACAACTCCTGTCCAGTAGACAGTAGAAGACAAGGCTAGAACTCACCGACACAGAAACGTATCCAGCCCTGACACCACGTAGCCATATCCAGGATAACCACTACTGTCCCAGTGCACAGTAGAAGACAAGGCTATAACTCAACGACACAGAGACGTATCCAACCCCGACACCACGTAGCCATCTCGAGGATAACAACTACTACCCAGTACACAGTAGAAGACAAGGCTAGAACTCACCGACGCTGAGACGTATCCAGCCCCGACACCACGTAGCCATATCCAGGATAACAACTACTGTCCAGTACACAGTAGAAGACAAGGCTATAACTCAACGACACAGAGACGTATCCAACCCCGACACCACGTAGCCATCTCGAGGATAACAACTACTACCCAGTACACAGTAGAAGACAAGGCTAGAACTCACCGACACAGAGACGTATCCAGCCCCGACACCACGTAGCCATATCGAGGATAAGAACTCCTGTGCAGTACACAGTAGAAGACAAGGCTCGAACTCAACGACACAGAGACGTCTTTAACCTCAACACCTACCCGCCATGATCAGCTTTACCTCTGAGGTAACTCCCTGGTCCACATTGTATACATTTACGTAGCCTAGATATAGCCTGCAGTCTGATTTATACTTAATGGGTAGGTCATTGAGTAAGACGATCTCTACGTTAATGTATTCTTTAGAAATCATGAAGTGTGCCACTTTGTATAAAATGTATAATAGATACATGGTAAAAATGGGACACCTTAGCTCTGTGTCGAAACACACATTTCTGCATGTATATCAAGGTGTGCTATTAGTCCTATACCTGTTAGAAATCAAACCGCCATAACTAAAATTATCTTCATAGCTAATAGGCTGCAGGATTGACCTTTACAAAGTATGTCTGGCATTTGGATACCCTAAACGAGAAGAAAACCTAAAATCATGACACTATCGGCTGGAAAGAGCACATTTTCATCTATCTGCTGGTGCTTGCTGTATAATTTTGCGATCTTTCCTCGCCGTAGACGTAAAGCCTGAATACGGCAAAGCTGGTATAAATCCCCACCGCGACCTCCATCTTTAACACCCTATAATTTATTCTCAAGGTGTGTTGCCTCTCAGCTAATGAGCCGATCGTCTACGGAAAACGAAAACTACTGTTCGCTACCTTCTGGGAAGAAGGGTTCTACCGGAAATGTGCGAACTGCACTTCGGCGGTTTCCGACAGCAATTCTCCTCTGAATAGAGAAGACTTCAGGACTAGTTCTTACGCAAAATAGAGTCGCCCACAGCGAATTTTTGCGCTGACTTTATTTATAATTTATCAACTTGATGTACTTATTAGAATTTTCTATGGCATGCACCTGCGAGGAAATTACTCTTTTGAATGGTATTTGATTGATATTTAAATTTTCTTCTCTTTTAATTTTCGTTTTGAGCCATCACAGATCTTAAAGCATGTCTCCTTTTTTGGTAAGATTTATTTTCTTATTCTCAAAAGGTTTTCACTGATGTCTTGACGGGTAATTCTATGGGAGGATGAAACCGGAGTACATGGTGTAAACCAACGATCTTTGGTAGCTTACTGACAAACTTTCCCACGTATGGCAAACAGAAAAGCAGAGCATATTGGTGAAAGATGAGTGGCCTATAAGAAGTATTTGACAGCACCGACAGCAACAAGAGAGTTGTCAACAATTTAGTGTCACGGAGCTCCCTCAAGCGGCGAGAACGTTATTTATATACACTTGGATATTTTTGTTTTCATTTTCAGCAAATACAGAACACGTCTATTTTTATTTAACCATTTCTAGTAACAGAAGACACCTATATGTGCATTACTTTTCGACTGACAGAAAGAATGGAGAACTTTTATACGATATCCATACCGTTTTTGTCGGCAGTGAAAATCCCGGATCAGTCAATTTAACAGCCATCTAATGACCAGTTATATACAAATATCACAAAAGCTGTTTTTGAATGACGGAAAATTACACCCAGCAATGGAATAAAGGAAAAAGCCAGATCATGTTTGTGCTTTCTTCTCCAGTCGAACTGAACTAAGATGTTCTGAATAAAATCAACCCGGCACTTGTCAGAGCGCAATGTACGAGTTTACCGTGTTGACCAATCCGCGTGCTCGGGCAGTACCTTACAACTATCGATTTGGGGAAAGGTCTTGAAATAGCCCGAATACAACCAGGCAACCAATGCTGAGGAACAAAATGATTAACGTAGAATTCCCTTCTTAAAATGTAGATGAACAGTATTGAGCACAGGGAATTTAAACTGCATATAAGCATGCAAAAATCAGTACAAAAGATTTATCACAAAATGAAAATATCACAAATTTTAATACCTTATAGGATTATTCTGCGTTTCCATTGGTCGAGAGACGGTCACATAATATTCCGCAAAATATGATGTACAGCGATCACCCGCTCGCAAAGTATTATCCTGCTTTGGGAGGCAATATCCAACGACCACGTTGACCTGGCAATGTCCAACGATCTCGTGCTAATATCCAATCACCATTTGCATTTTCATTCCACAGGAATTATCTCTTTTTGAATTATCACTCTGTTTTTTCGGAAACAAGCGAACGGTGGTTATAGCCGCATCATCGACGTAAAAATTTGGCGATTTCAAGTACAGTTCGAAAAAGGTACCGTTTTTTAAGGTATCATAAAGCATGAGGTGGGACATCAGAAATTGTCAACTCTCAACAAGTGACATTCACCTCGGGTCTAATATCATATCACAAAATGATATATGACATAAATACAGTCGACACCAACAAGATGACAATGTAATTTTATTAAAAATGAGAAAACAATGGGCAATACATACAGGTCAGAACAAGGGGAAGATAAAATAAGCTTTTCCTCATCATTTCTGGAAGGATTTCTTTATATTGACCTAGGGTGATGTGTGGTACAAGTATATGTTATACAAATATATGTTGTACAGATATATGTGGTTACAAACATATGTGTGATACAAATATATGTGGTACAAGTGTTGCTTTTGTAGCACATGACCCCTACCGGTGAAATTCGTCAGAAAAATAGCTTCATCAAGATCCACTTCACAAAATTTTCGTCAAAAATGGACGAAAGGACCCGAACCTTCAGCTTAATCTGCAGCTCCTCATGGTGAAGACATTTACCAGGTTTTTAATGACGTATGATGAACTGTGTTATAAATGGCCAAAAATATGTCAGATCAAAACAGGATTAAAACAGCGATAATTTTGTCGAGAATGCAGAAAACACATCTTGAAACTCGAAGTTGATTTGCAGCTTGCTATGGTGAAACCATGCATCAAGTCCATACACAGAACCGTCATGAAATGCTTTACACATACACATTACAAAACGGTTCAGGAAAAGTCCGGAAAATAGCTTAGTGACGGACTGATGGACTGAAGGGGGCACAGACCAGGAGTAAACATATAGTTTCCCCCGATTCCCGTACAAAACTAATAAAAACCGATTGGCTGTCAACTATCCGGAAAACCCAGGGCATTTGACGCATTTAATGCAAAAACATAAATATGGAGAAGCATAAAGGCCTGGGTTTTTTACAGACTTCTGAAGAGTACGGACTACTCTAGACGTTCTGATAGCTTGTCAGGTCACCACTCTGTCTCATTCTTGCATTGGACTCGGCACTTTCAGTGTTCTCGTACGTGTTGTCACCAGACCTAGTGGGTGACGTCATGGACTCGTAGTGCATATCACGTGATCCTGGGTTTATGGCGATGTTGTGAGCGAGCGACTCGTAATTGTGATCTGTAATTACACAGATACATGTTAATATACAGAAGCCAACAGCTTGTAGATATTTGATTTAAAGTATGAGTTTGATTTATTTGATTGAAGCTATACGTCGTACTCAAAAATATTTCACGTCAAGGCGACATCGGCAGGCATTACAGTGGGAGAAGAAAAACCAAGCACAGCCCGGGGAAAAGCCACGATCTTCCGCAGGTTACCGGCAGGCATTCTCCTGTACAACCGAAGAGGGAGCCAGCATGGACTGGATTTGAGCTCACCGTCATAAGGTACGTTATTTAACTCAATTAAGAAGTGTGTGTAGCTTATAGTGGTTACAATTCTTTTCCAGGCTCCAAAAATAAATACACACTCAAACAGATAAGTGAATACTTTTGAACAATTTTTACCATGCAAATTCCAGATTTTGGCCTTTTAGTCTGAAATTTAAACTTGTCCAAAGTCATTTCCATCACTTGCACCATATCTGTTTTAATTCAGGTGATTAGCCATTAAACATACATCTAGTTAGATAGATATTTACCCATGTTGACAGCAGGGTCAAGATGAGTATCGAATGCTCTCGGTATCGTCCGCATTTCTCCGCTGTGGATTCCAGTTGGTAAAATCTGCCTAGAAGAGCAGTTTAGTAACATGAGCTGAGTGACTGTTAGTCATTAAGAGGTTACTTCCTCGAAGGTTCTCAGTTCCCCCTCTTTATCGAAGCTTGGTTTGTGTTGAAGCTGAATGGTTGTCCAAATTACAAATGTTTAAAGTTTTGAAAAAAAAACTACAATAGAAAACATCATACGTCTGTCTTATATTTCATCTTATGACAGACGCAGTGAAATATTAAATGAGAACTGGAATACCTGGCTTCTTTTTAGGGGGAGGGGCTATGGTTTAGTCACAGCAAACTATCAAAGTTTCAATGTGTAAGGAAGAAGATTTGCACCATCTCCGAACATTTACGCTACGATGGGAAACTATTTTTGTGTTAAGTGCCGACTGACAGTTTTTGCACTCTTGGTGACTCAGAGGTTATCCTGTATTGATACTACATAATGCAATAATGGAATGTAAGTACCTGTTTTCAGTACTCTGTGGTAAAGCTGAAATAAAATAAAACAAACTATAAACTTTTATAAATGCGGAGCTCTGTAAAGTGTTAGAGCTATACGGTCCCTTACAGATGTATTTTACATTGCATTGTGGTATATCCCAGGCTCGTGTCATGATTTCTACTTTCTTTAATATCCTTGCCCTTATACAAATGAAAGTATCCCCAGTACGCCATAACACTCAGTCGGATTGACTAATTAACATTAAAGTCACTTATTTTCAGTAAAGCGTAAAAAAGAAAATAATACACATATAATTTTGCTACGGGAGAACAAGCATTTATTTAGGTTGTCATTACCATGGACATGTGCAGTGCGAATGTTATTGCATATTAAAAAGGTAAACGTGGACATACAGCAAGATGCGAATTGGCCTTCTTTAATTTGTTTGTCAAGCTACAAACCAAGGATCCCCAAAAGTACTGTTTTTCTTCTAACAGTCTTTGGGAAGTTGGATGTTAAATGAAGCCTACGAAGTCCAACCTTTTGTTTTCAATCTTCTCCATAACATCACAATTATCGCTGTGAAAATAGATGTAACAACAATAATCAGACCGCCTAACACCCTTCCAACAATCGCCACATTGTTTGCTCCAGTGTGATTTCCACATATCTCTGCAACGACAAACAAACTATTTAATTAACAATGTCCACGCCCGACGGATTCGCACTGGAATCAATTAAAACATGTTACCAGCTTTATTGACTATGTATTTACTTTTTCTTACATATTACTATGGGGACTGGGGTTTTGGGTCGTTCTTTAAATGAGTCTTGACGCATTCAACTACTACAAAGACGTCTGTTTTGACACTAGGGTTCTGCAGATTTAAAATTACTATCTTCACACCTTGATTTAACTGAACAATAAGGTACAAACCTTTCTTGGCCGATGGCTTCTCAATGACGTCGACGTAAACGCTGGTACTTGACGTCTGGGTAACTCCGCTGATGTCAGAGATGACGGTCACGGTATAATTGCCCTCATCCGCCTGGCGGACATCAGTCAGTGTCAGTATGGTGACTGTCCCTGGTAGACTGACTCTCTGACCATACAGCACCAGACTGACCATACCCGCCTTTTCCTGGTGAGACTGTAGGTCGTCACTCTCTCCGGCTTTCTCCCACTTCACCCGGATAGTGCCGGAGGACGATCGTGCGTAAAAAGATACGGATATTTTCTCGAATCTCTTCAATCCAACCATCACTTTCTCTGAATGATTCTGAAACACGGCAGAAGCTAAAACAAAAACAATCAAAACACGAGTTTTCAAACGTGAAAACTGAGAGTTAATAGTTCAACATTTTTATTCGTTTTGTTTTTATTGACTTCTATTGCAAGACAATTTGGACAGCATTCTGATTTATATGAGTGTGTGCAACTGTTTAGCAAACTGTCAGTAAACAAAACGACGTTTAAAACCACTATATATAGTACAAAATGTAACATTCAGAAATATTATTTTGGAGTTTCGAGAACTATTTTTGTCGTCAAATGTAAAAACAGTTCTATTGTGCCGTGTGAATGATGAAAAATGTGAGGCAACTGAGTACAGACTAATTTACTAATCACCTGTTTCTATTTAAGAGGCACATATGACAAATATTTCCTCTATGAATTTCTCCAGATCACACAACGTTCAGTCTCTCAATTTTCTCTTTCATTCATCTACTGCAAATAGCTTTTCATGACACATTTTACAGGCCCCCATTTTACAGTGAATGGGATCAAAAATAGGCGTGTGTCATCTTTAACCTGTTGCATTTTTTTTTCTACTTTCGATGTTAAAAGAGTTCGAACTCGAACCTCCCCTTTTGATTAATCTCAAAATCAGAAGCGATGACAAGTTCTGTATGCCATGTTTGTTTGGTTTATTTATTTATTTGATTGATGTTTTATGCCTTACTCAAGAATATTTCTCTTATACAACGGCGGCCAGCATTATGGTGGAAGGAAACGGGGCAGAAACCAGAGGGAAACGCACGACCATTCGCAGGTTGCCGGCAGACCTTCCCACGTACTGCTGCCGTGTTCGTTTGTACGGCGTCGTTTCTTTAGTTTGAGTGACGTCAGCATGTTAGTTTGTGTGACGTCATTATGTTAGTTTGTGTGACATCATCATGTTTTCTGTGTGACACCCCTTACCTCGTGCTGAAACGTCTCAGATATGACCGATCTTCTATGGCGGCTAATGTTAGAGAGTTGCCAGTGTAACAAAAATGAAGATAAAGGAAAGATAAAGCACACTTTGAGCATGCAAGACTTCCATTAAACGGGGTTATGTCATAAAATCATAGAACACTTACTTAGAGGAGCTATATAGAGCTGCCCTGTTTGTGAAGACTTAACGCCGTTTGTCGCTGAACACACGTAATCTCCCGTGTCTGTGTACGTGAGTATCTCAGGCAGAGTGTAGGTGACGGAGGTCCCGTTTGTCTGGGTACCCAAACTCTGTATGTAGGTCGCTCCCAGGCGATGTTCCCACGTACTGAAGGTGTGGACATTAGGAATACCCTCAGCTGTACAGGTTATGGTATGGGCGCGCTGGTCATACGTCACTTTTACATCGGATGGATCTGAAGTATTGACAGTTTTATATCGACATATAGATTCTTGTATAGACAAGGAAGTACAAACGCTGGAATTTATTCCCCGTTTAATGGTATTTGTTATATTTGTTTAAGTAAATACAAACGTGGAAGCTGTCTAGCTGTCGACTACAATATGCATACTTACACTGTACAATGAGCTGTACAGCCGTTTGTCGAGTCCCGACACTGTTATTGACGTTACACGTGTATTCGCCGACGGCTGCCGTCTGTACATTCTCTATCCTGTAATCAGCTGATGAACTCTTGACCTCTGCACTCCCTGACTTTCTCCACTCAAACGTGGGTAAGGGATTCCCTTGAGCAGAGCACCGTAAGGTGGCTATTTCGTTCTGTATTACCGTAACAGGAGTGGCAGTATTCGGTGAATCCAAGTCTACAACACAAAAGAAAATCCCATATAAATACTTTCAACGGAGTCAAATAAAACGTAACAGGAGAGTTGGTCTGGTTTTTAGAAAATACATGAATGTAACTCAGCATGAAAATCTCAATAGAACACTTGTCTGTATGGCAAGTGAAACAAAAACATAACGTATCTGCCATGTATGTATTACAAGTTTGGGAGGAACACGGGCTGCAATCTGAAAACTTAACTCTAACCACAAATTTACACCGCCTCCGATATTTCCACTTGGAGTACATGGGAATTTGTAAAATAATATAAATACAAAGACAAAATCATTGATACATGTAAAGGGTCGGTTCAAACTGGCAACATGAGACAACCAACCTATGATCCAATCTTAACAGATATTACACCTTTGCAACACGTAACACCACATGGAAACTTCTTCGAGAGTTCAATGCAGACTGAGGAAAAACTGTGTTTTTATACGACTTACATATTAAAAGATAAAATAATGTGCCGAATATCTTATCACTGAATTCATTCTTGGCTTTTAACTATTTAGACACACGTCGAACTTACAGAGGACATTGAGCCTGGCAGTGGCTTTCGCTGTACTCAGGACTCTCCCATTACTGTACTTGTTTATGGCTGTACAACTGACGCTCCTCATGGATCTGTCTGCTGTCAGATTGTAGCTTGATCCCTGCCCAGATCCACTGCCATTATCCAACGTCCAGCTGTAGGATGGAGCAGGGTTAGGCCGCCCAGTCACCGCACATGTTAATGTTTTAGGTGTCCCCTCTGTCAGAGTTACCTGCCCCTCACTGGCCTGCTCGATCATGGCCCCTGTGATCCTGACTGTTTTTAGTGGATTGATTCATGACAAATGTCTATTTTAGAACCAAGATACCAAAGACTGAAGTACAGAAAGTATTCAAGACGCTATACCGGAGATTTTTTTTTGGCAAAGAATCTATATGTGTTAATCAATAAAACTGTCTGTATTTACTCAAAGTAGTTGAAATTATTACCTTTCCGTAAAAATCAGACTCGTCCTTATAATCTTTATTGTGCTAAAATGATTCTAAGGGCTGAAAACGGCCTTAGCAATTGTGAACTGTAAGACGCACAGAGAGAGGACTGATATTTTATGAAAGAAAATTATATGGGTTATTATACAAATGTAGCAACGATTTCACCGGGTTTGCTGTCATGAATTTTTTTTTGGCCCCTTTAAAGTTACATTTGAGTAATCAGAAAAAGGTTTAAATTGATACAGACAGGGAGTGTTTAGAGCAACACATTGGTTTTCAATGATATAAGATGATTTTACCAACATGCTGGGCAAGAACTGTCACAAGAACATCCAAAAATTTGTAGAATAAAGAGTGTTGATAAATTTTTAATTTTCAGTCACCTAACACCCTGACAGTTGTCCTCTGTCTACCCCTTTCTGGTCCTGTAGCGTAACACGTGAACGCCCTGCCGTCATCTCTCTGACGACTGAGGGAGCTGATGCGCAAGTTATTGCTGCTCCCCACAAGGCCAATTACATCCTTCCATCCATCCTTCTGGTTAAGAGGGGATTATTAGCAATACTCCACCGCAGATTCCCCTGTATACTGACAGTACAGTGCAGGACCACCGCCCCTCCCTTAAACCCCTCCACGACCCTCTGAGCCAACGCCATGTCCACGGTAACTATACACAGTACTGTTTAAACATAAGGTTAATTGTATCATCTTTAAGGAAAGTTACAAAATATGACAACTTTCTTCAATCGGACAAGCCAGAGGTATGCATAAACACACTTGTATTTGAATTGGTTGTTAGACTTTTGAACATACACAGTTCAATGTATGTGAGTGTGTGGATGCTGTGCTGAGAAATACTAACCATGTAACCACCGTTTAGGTCCGCTCACCTCACAAAATGTTTTTACTTGAAAGAAAACATCAAATACAATAGTAACAGTAATACGTACGTAAGTGATGTAAATCTGTAGATCAGTAGAAAAAGAAAAGTTGAAGTAAAAACACATAAATACAAAGATTTACTCCAGCTCATTTAGATGTCATTCACAAATTAGGTGTAATTTTTTAAACGTAACGATTTTTGGCCTCGTCAGCTTTACCGTGTACTGCGCAGGCAAGCTTCGTACGTGTACGAAAAATCTACGTCATTTCTAAACTGTAAGCTCAATGGGTTGGATATGTGTTACCAACGATTGTTACCCATTACACATTTGCACCCATGAGGCCTTGCACAGAGCCCATTGATCAGAAAAAGTCAAGGTTATCAACAGGTTTTCACCCAAACCATACGAGCTTACTACTGATGTGCTTATGACATCAGAATGATTAGAGCGCAGGAATGGGTTATGTCCCGATAGGTTTGAACTTCCCCCTAAATGGTATGAAATATCCTAGAAATGCTGTTCATTGAATTCACCTTTCAGGATGTTTCAGTATGATTGAGAAAGAAATGTACATTGACCAAGGATATATGCACGTCTACTTTCTTGCTGAGTCGATAATTGTGGAGATGATTGGGAACGCCATAGGTTTCGTCTCGTATTTACAGCACTCCAGTGTTATGTTATCTTATTTTGTAAAAATTAAAAAAGAATACAATCATAGTGCGAAGGAAAGAGAATTTAGCCTAACTAAAATTATATATATATATTTATCAATTCAAAAGAAAGCTTTATAGTCGTCAGAAGAACCTTTTAAAGAACGTTTAAAGATGAGGGGTAGCTTTCTTCTAGTCTGAAACCAATCAAGCCTTTGACTTCTTAGTGTACGGGTTTTACACGAATATATATCAGTTAACCTCTGCAACGTTGTAATAAGGTCCTTTACTATTAAAATTACAAACTTTGAACCACACATAAAGCGTTAAAAGCCTTTAACTGAGCCCGAGTGTAACAACGGTACTCAATCTTCAGCTCCATTTTGCCAATTTGCCTCAGATGCTTAAAAGTCTTTTAGCAGTTAAGGCCGGTATTAAATTTAGTCTGGACTAAAGTGGCACTGATTTTGTACTAGGCCACGACTAATATTAGGGTTTAAGTCTGACTAAACCTTTAATATACTTTGGAACAACCGAGCACTTTCGTCTGTGATCAGCTGCTTTATACGTCACTCTGTTCATAACAGACTTGACATGGTCCAGTGCAAAACACTCTTAAACAAAATAGCTCATATTGGTATTTTTTACCTTTCTGGTATGAACATGTGTAATTACGTCCGTTTTGGTCAATATGTTTAACTGTAAATTTAGGCGAATCCACCCCGCATCCCCACCACTCACCAGCACCAGCACTATTCATAACACATAACTAAAATATCACCATCTACCCTCCACTCCCTAACCGAACTTCACCTTCACCTGTAACCATGCTTAACAGCCTGTCATATGGAGGGTAGGAACTTAAGTACAGGCAGACAAGGCTAGAAATCACCGACACGAAGACGTATCCAGCCCCGGCACCAGGCAGCCATATGGAGGATAACAACTCCTGTTCAACATACAGTAGAAGACAAGGCTAGAACTCAACGACACGAAGACGTATCCAGCCCCGGCACCAGGCAGCCATATGGAGGATAACAACTCTTGTTCAGTACACAGTAGAAGACAAGGCTAGAACTCACCGACACGAAGACGTATCCAGCCCCGGCACCAGGCAGCCATATGGAGGATAACAACTCTTGTTCAGTACACAGTAGAAGACAAGGCTAGAACTCACCGACACGAAGACGTATCCAGCCCCGGCACCAGGCAGCCATATCGAGGATTACAACTCCTGTTTAGTATCCAGTAGAAGGCAAGGCTAGAACTCACCTACACAGAGACTTGTCCATCCCCGACACCACCCCGCCATGATCACCTTTACCTCTGAGGTAACTCAACTCCCCTGTCCACATTGTATACATGTACGTAGATATAGCCTGCAGTCTGGTTTATACACGGTGGGTAGGTGGTTGAGTAAGACGATCTTTACGTTGATGTATTCTTTGGAAATCACGATGTGTGTCGCTTCGCACAATATGTATAATAGGTACATGGTAAAACTGGGACAGCTTTGCTCTGTGTTAAAATGCACATGTCTACATCTACAGCAAGGCGTGTTATTAGTCCTGCACCTGTTAGAAATAAAACAGCTATAGCTAACAATATCGTCATAACTTATCAGCTGCAGGTAGCCTCCGTGGCTAAGTTGGTCATCGCGCAAGCGCAGCGTGATGACCCAGGAGTCTCTCACCAATAAGGTCGCTGTGAGTTCAAGTCCAGCTCTTGCTGGCCTCCTCTCCGGCTGTACGTGGGAAGGCCTGTTAGCTAGTTTTCGCTGGACTCCGCCGGTTTCCTCCCACCATAATGCTGGCGGCCGTCGTATAAGTGAAATATTTTTGAGCACGGCGTAAAACACCCATTAATATATATAAATAAATAAATATATGCTGCAGAGCCTTACAAGGCATGACAGACATTTGGATACTTTTATTCTCGTTTAGAGCAATCACAAATCTTAGTTTATTTCTCCATTTCTGGTAAGATTTTTTTACCTATTCGTAAGAAGTTTTCACCTATGTTTTGGGTGGTAATTTTGTGGGATGATGAAACCGGAGTACCTGGTGTAAACCACCGATATTTAGTAACTTACTCACGAACATTTTTACAAACAACGAACAGACAAGCACACCGTATTGGTGAAAGAAAAGTGGGCTGCAAGAAATGTGTTGACTCCGCCATCTGCAACACGAGCGTTGTCAACCAGTTATTGTCACGCAGGTGCCTCAAGCGGTGAGAGCGGGGGAAACTTAATGTAAGATAACAGATCGATATGCACAGACATTTGGATGCTTTCATTTTCATTTTAAGGAACAGGTCTAATTTTATTTAACCATTTCTGGTAACAGAAGACACCTGTGTGCACACTGTGTGCACACTGACAGAAACATGAAGAACCTCAAGCATACGATATGCAAGCCTTTCTTGTCGGGAGTGAAAACCGAGGATCAGACAATTTAACAGCGATCTAAGGACCGGTTATGCACACATATCACAACAAGTTGTGTTTGAAAGACTGAAAATTACACCCAACAATGGAATAAAGAAAAAAGCCAAATCATGTCCGAGTTTTATACACGAGTTGTTCCAAACTAGATGTTCTGAATAAAATCATCCCGGCACTTGTCAGAGCGCAATGTACGAGTTCCACTTGATGACCAATCCGTGTGCTCGGACAGTATCTTACAACTATCAATTTTGAGAAACGTCTTCAAATAGCCTAATTACAACATGACGACCTATGGTGAGGAACAAAATGATAAGCGCCAAATTCCGTTCTTAAAATGTAAATGAACAGTATTGTACATAAGGAGGTGAAACAGCGCATAAGCAAATACAAATTGGTACAAATAACATATTACAAAATGACATATCACAGATTTATATACCTCACAGGGTTTTTTTCCGTTTCCAGTGGTCGAGAGACAGCCACATGGTATTCCGCAAAATATGATACACAAAGATCACGCGCTTAAGGGATGCAACGTCAGACTCACAAACTATTAACCCAAAATTAGGAGGCAATATCCAAAGATATTCTGCTAATAATAAACGATCACGTGCGTTATTCCTGAGCAGATATCTCCCAAACTCGGCGATTTAAAGTACAATTCGAAAAGTTACATTTTTTTCGGTATAATAAAACAATATCGACAAGTGATATTCAACATGGGTATCGCCCACGTTGAATATCACTTCTCTCGAGTTGACAATTCCTGATGTACCACCCCACAACATATGGGATACAAATATATGTGATACAGATTGTGCTACAAGTATATGTGCTACAAGTATTGCTTTCGGAGCACATGTCCCTAATCGGTGAGACCCCTCAGACAAATAGCTTCACCAGGATCCATTTCATAAACATTTTCGTCAAAAATGGACGAAACGATCCGAACCTTTAACCTAACCTGTAACTCCTCATGGTGAAGCAATTTACCAAGAAGCATTGAAGGATGGTGAACTGTATTATAAATTATCCCAGAAATATGTAAGTCCAAACCAGAAAGAAAACAGCTATAACTTTCTCGAGAATGGAGAAAACACGGTTTAAAACTCAAAATTGAATAGTAATTTGCTATGGTGAAACGATGCATCAAGATTAAATTTGATAAGAGGAACCGTGGTGAAATGTCTTTCAGATACACATTACAAAACGGCTCACAAAAACTTCTGCAAAAGAGTTTAGTGACGGACTGATGGGCGGACAGAGCGGACTAAAC